>NC_133344.1:4044665-4287165 GCF_030506205.2 Paramisgurnus dabryanus
TCGGTGTGCTGCTGGGAGAAGTGGTTGTGTGCGGGAAGCGGAGGGTCTTGTATCACACTGAAGGGGCTTATTTCCCGATAACTACCGGCTGCCTCTACATTATCCCGCTTATAACACGGCTACTTGTCACATAAGAAAAAAACCGGACATGAATATGAATTTGAAACATTTTATTGGCATATTTGTTTTAAATTAACATTTTTATCCTTCCGCGAAACTTTGCACAGATACATAAAATGATCGTAATACCTTATTAAGATCCTCTGCTTCATACTTGTCTGTCTCCATTTTTTTCTCTTTTAGCCAGTCTTTGAGAAGTTTTAATGCCCATTCTGGATTTTTTTGTGTGTTGGCTTCGTAGCTGTCATGCTCTATTTTGTCAAGTTCAGTCTCAGTAAGCTCTCTGTGTCTTGTCGTTGTTCATTCTTCTATCCACTGTTTAAATGTTTTGTTTTTTCCGTACATGTTAAAATTAATGTCAAACTGTTCCATTCCTATAATTGTGGTTGTCCAGTGTCACAAGATGACGCCAAACAGCAATCTTTATAAATTAGGTTATTTGCCCTGGTTAAGGTGGTTATTACCGGAATATTAAACAGTGCATTATACAGTCTGCCAAACATGTTTTTTTAAATAATAATTTTAATAATTAAAATCAGTATTTTAAAGTGATAATCATTTCAAATGATAATCACCAAGTGTTACTACATCATTCTAAAGTAATTACTTCAATAGGATCAATATTCTATAGTGAAGATCATAGTTACCAACTAGTAATTCCTTTAGAAGGATGTAGTGTGTTGGGATGTACTACATTACCCATAAGGCATTTGGGTGTATGATGTAATGCAAGAGGCGACTGCACTGGAGAGTGTGTCGCAGATGTTAACTGCTTAACGACCATTTCATACCTCGCAGGAATGTCATACATGAACGCGCATGCTTTCATCAACGTATGCAAAAGACGGGTGAATCAGTGGAAGCTTTTGTGAGGGGATTATATGAGCTTGCGGAACATTGTGAGTTTGGAGCACAGAAAGGCGAACACATTCGAGACAGATGGTTATAGGGATAACAGACCGGGGAGTGTCACAAAGGCTTCAGATGGAAAGCGAATTGACACTGGAGAGAGCAGTGCAGATGGCCCGCCAGGTAGGGGTGTGCATTGGCACTGCCCTCACAATTCGATTCAATTACGATTCACCTGGTAACGATTCAATTCGATTCTACGATGCATTGCGATGCATCAGAATTCTACTGTACACAACAAGGCAAATTTTTCATCAGTCAAGTAGTAAAGTCAGGTGCAACTATTCTCAACTAAAAACAGAAGCTTAGCAGCTTTAAGACAATGACAATTATATACCTGAGATGAGAATTTTCCACAGAGCTTAAGTCTTGTCTAGTTTCCCATTAACTTTGTAGAATCCGAAATGTGCCCATATGTCCGCTTTCAATGGAAAATGGCGCGTTTTTATTTACCCGTCTATCGCGGTCATCTCTCTCCGCCTCAGCCATCTTGATTGTTGTTGTTATGCCTCTGGAAGTAATTGAAACTTCACAACTTTATTGTCCACTCGAGGCCAGAAAATAAACTGTGACATAATCGATTATGGCACTTTGCTGCATCGATGCTGAATCGTGCATGTTCGCATTGCGATGCATCGCCGAATCGATTATTGTTGACACCCCTACCGCCAGGCATAGCCTGGTATAACCAGACTCTCGTACATTCATTTCATTTGTACAGAGAGTCTGGCCACGCTCCATTGCAAAGCGTTACTTCCGTTAAGGAGGGTCCATTGTTGAAGTTTAAAACAATTGGATATGCCCAGAGTCACTCAGGATCTGCCAAAGCCAATCGCTAACGTGTGGTCGTGACGTATATCATGCACCGAAACCTTCCGGAAACAACAAGTCAGAATAATCAGACAAACAAAAGTTAGCAAACCTGGTTCTTGCTCCGGCTTTAACTTCTGTATATTCGGCAGTTTTGCAACAACGGACCGAATAGCTTTTCTCACGTCTTTCTACGCTACCATTACTGAACTACAACTCAACTTGACGCACACCCTAAACGTCATCGTTCTTAGCCACCCCCATCTGTTCGCTGATTGGTCCTGCAGATTTTTGCAGGAGAAAACGAAACTCTATAGAGCCATCCCAGACGTGCTGCTGAAGCTAAATGTAAAAATAAGCGGAAGCACGTAGGAGGGCGGAGCCAGGCTACGCCAGGCAGAGCTTATAAAAACACAAAACTCGGCTGTAGTGATGTCTGCGGAAGTGGCTGCGTTACAGCAGCGGTCTAGAGGAGTTAAACACTTTAACGCTGGTAAGAGAACAAACAATACAGGACAGCAAAGGGATAAGCAGACAGAAGAGAAAATGTGTTCACGCTGCAATAGATGTCATAGGCCACGCGAGTGCCCCGCATATAATAAACAATGCCGCAAATGCAGGAGACTGGGACATTTTGCTGCTGCCTGTCAAAGCAAGGCTGTGAGAGCTGTACATTTGCAATTTAAAGAAGAGGATGACAGTGAGGCATATTTTCTTGGCAGCATTGAGAAAAGTGATTCAGATTCTGATTGGCTGGTAAGTCTTCCAGTGTGCGGTAAAACGGTATCTTTCAAAATAGACACTGGGGCTGACATCACAATTATGTCCAAGGAGACATACCAAGGGCTCCCACAGCGCCCCCCGTTGACCAAAACGGAACTACAGCTTAACAGTCCTGGTGGCAATGTGGAAACAATAGGAAAATTCTTAGCTGAGAGACTAAAAGAAACACAACTCGTCATCAGTTTTGGATTTATGTAGTGGATGGACGATATACACACAACCTTCTCAGCAGAAGTGCAGCCTGTGCTATGAGATTAGTAGCCAGAGCAGATAACATTCATGCCGAACTTTTTGGAGAAATTGGCTGTCTGAACTGTAAACCAATAAAAATTGAACTTAAAGGAATAGTCTACTCATTTTCAATATTAAAATATGTTATTACCTTAACTAAGAACTGTTGAATCATCCCTCTATCATCTGTGTGTGTGCACTTAAGCGCTGGAGCGCGCTGCGACGCTTCGATAGCATTTAGCTTAGCCCCATTCATTCAATGGTACCATTTAGAGATAAAGTTAGTGACCAAACACATCAACGTTTTTTCCTATTTAAGACGAGTACTTATACGAGCAAGTTTGGTGGTACAAAATAAAACATAGCGCTTTTCTAAGCGGATTTAAAAGAGTAACTATATTTTATGGCGTAATAGCACTTTTGGGAGTACTTCGACTTGGCGCAGTAACACCCTCCCTCTCCCATTATGAGAGTGAGAAGGGGAGCGGACTTTTCAGGCGAGTCGAAGTACTCCCAAAAGTGCTATTACGCCATACAATATAGTTCCTCTTTTAAATCCGCTTAGAAAAGCGCTACGTTTTATTTTGTACCACCAAACTTGCTCGTATAACTACTCGTCTTAAATAGGAAAAACGTTGATGTGTCTGGTCACTTCTAACTTTATCTCTAAATGGCAGCATTGAATGAATGGGGCTAAGCTAAATGCTATCGTAGCGTCGCAGCGGGCTCCAGCGCTTACGTGCACACACACAGATGATAGAGGGATGATTCAACAGTTCTTAGTTAAGGTAATAACATATTTTAATATTGAAAATGAGTAGACTATTCCTTTAAGCCAGATGTACAACCCTATAGCTTAGCTACACCAAGGAGGGTGCCCTTTCCCTTAATGCAAAAAGTAGATGAAGAGCTACAGAGGATGCAATTTATGCAGATAATACGAGAAGTCACTCAGCCTACAGATTGGTGTGCCCCAATGGTCCCGGTAGTTAAGAAAAATGGGAATGTCAGGATATGTGTAGACTTGAAGCGCCTCAACAAAGCTGTGAAGAGGGAAAAATTCATACTGCCCACTTTGGAGGATGTTGCCGTAAAACCGACAGGAGCTAAAGTTTTCTCAATGTTGGACGCTTCCTCAGGATTTTGGCAAATCCCTTTGGATTACAGTAGTTCAATACTCACAACATTTATCACTCCAAGAGGCAGATTTTGTTTCCAGAGACTTCCCTATGGAATCACATCTGCTCCAGAAATCTTCCAGAGGGAAATGACCAAGCTACTGGAGGGACATGAAGGCTGTGTAGTAGTCATGGACGATGTTCTGGTGTATGGCAGAGACCAAGAGACACATGATAAGAATCTGGAGGCAGTCTTACAGACATTCCAGGAGACGGGATTAAAGCTCAACAAAGACATATGTAATTTTAGTAAGAAAGAAATCGTTTTCTTTGGACACATCATTAGTGGCGATGGAGTAAAACCTGATCCAGACAAGGTGAAAGCAATTACAGACCTGCCATGCCCCAAAGACCTCACCCATTTCAGACAGGTATTAGGTATGGTCAATTACCTTGGAAAGTTTCTTCCAGACTTGTCGACGGTGCTGCACCCACTCAATGATTCTGCATGGCTGTGGGACACACAACAACAGCAGGCCTTTAACAACATAAAGACAATGCTGTCTTCAGCTCCGGTTTTAGCTTTTTATGACATCACAAAACCTACCATTGTGTTTGCAGATGCCAGCAGTTTTGGACTGGGCGCCACTCTCCTGCAAATCCATGATGATAAACTACTTCCGGTGGCTTTCTGCTCCAGAACCCTGTCAAGTGCTGAGTTAAAATACTCTCAAATCGAAAAGGAATGCCTCGCTGCTGTCTGGGCATGTGAGCGGCTTGCGTGTTATTTGCTGGGTCTTGCTTTACACTGCAAACGGACCATAAGCCATTGGTCCCCCTGATTAACACTTAATGATCTGGACAAAACACCTCTGCGCTGTCAACGTCTGCTGATGCGCCTGATGCGTTTCAATGTCAAAGCAGTACATGTCCCAGGAAAATCACTTGTCGTCGCCGATGCGCTGTCGCGCAACCCCTTAACTGGAACAGGAGTTTCTGATACTGAACGTGATGTGCGCGCTTATGTGGAGGCTGTGATTCAAACTAAGCCAATATCAGAGGCAAAGCTGGACGCCATTTGTGAGGCCACATCCACAGACCCTACTATGAGGGAAGTAATGCGTTTCATTAATGAAGGCTGGCCACACCATGTGCCGTTGGAGCTTAAGGCTTACCATGCAGAACGGGCATCATTGTGCAGGGCCGAGGGTCTGCTTTTACATGGTGACAGGATTGTGGTTCCTACTGCACAACGGCGAGAGATTCTTGTTCGCTTGCACGAGGGTCACCTGGGACTAAATAAATGCAGAGAACGGGCCAAAGTGTCTGTCTGGTGGCCTGGCATCGGAAAAGATCTTCAGACGACAATTTCTCAATGTGCCTTCTGTCACGAGCACAAACCTACTCAGAGGAAAGAGCCCCTCATTACCACTCCACTTCCTCCCAGTCCTTGGCACACCATAGGAGCGGATCTGTGTAAATATGGAGGTAAGAACTATTTAGTGGTCGTGGATTACTATTCTAGAGACATTGAACTTGCACATTTAAGCCTCACTAGCAGCCGCAATGTGATCACTACGCTAAAAGGGATGTTCATTAGGTGGGGGATTCCGCATGAGTTACACTCAGATAATGGTACCCAGTTCAGCAGCATGGACTTTGCAGACTTTTGTAAGAGCTGGGGCATCCAACATGTTACTAGCAGCCCACACTTCCCACAGTCAAATGGGACTGTTGAGCGGGCTGTCAAGACAGCCAAACATATCTTACGTCAACCTGACCCTCAATTGGCACTTTTGAGTTACAGAGCCACTCCAATTACTGCCACTGGTGCAAGCCCTGCTCAGCTGATGTTGGGACGACAAATTCGCACTACACTGTCTGTCCTTGAGAAGACTTTGCGTCCACGCCATATCAGCTTTGAGCGGGTATTGTAACACTTGAATTATATTCATAGGTTTTTATATTTAAATTTACTGTCACATCTGTCTCGCGTGCACAATCTCTCTCCCTGAATGTGTACACGGATACAATGAGGTGACAGTAATTTATGAAAACCTGAATATAGCTTAGCCCTTACGAAAATGGTTTTACAAAAAAAACATGGTTACTGTAGTAAAACACAATTTAATTTTAAAAATCATAGTTAAACCTTGACTAGTGTAGTATAATCATGGTTTTGCTGATAGTAATCACTACACAAAAACCATGGTTACTACACTTTTACTATAAAAAACATGTTTAATAAAGGGAGGTACCATAATGTGTGTTATTAATTATTCAATTCACTAAATTTCGTTGCAGTTCAATTATTTCCTGTATGTGTTTGAATCAACAGTAAATATCTACATATATTTTAATATTGGTGCAAATCATTACACTGTTTATCTTATATCGTGTACACTCTTACACACTGTACACCCTACTGACACACCAGAAACAACAGAGCCGTAAATCTGCCTCCAGATCTGCAGCCTCCTCATACTCACTTGTAAAGCAGTGAGCGTCTTCTGTCTCCAGTACAGCAGGAGGCGCTGCAGCTCTTTAGTCCGCAGATAAACTCACTAAAGAAAGAAAGAAAGAGCGCGCGTGTGATGTGTTTGTGTATCCTCAGTGTTTTTCTCTCTTGCGTGTTTCATTGAGTGTAAACAGAGTCTTGTCTCTGTGTATTTAAGTGTTGAGACGTTGATGTTGAGATGTGCTGTAAATGAGTAGGAACTGATCTGTCCATGCTGGATATATTGATGATTTAATCACAGAAATCTCTCAGCTGAAGAAAGAGGTGGCGTTACTGGAGACAATGCTGAGGTCAAGAGGAGATTTAGCAATGAATCGAGAGGTTTGTACAGCTTAAACATCATTTACCTGAATCAGACAACATCAAATCATTTCTAATCTTACTGTCTGTGTGTGTTGTGTTGTCAGGATGTGGATTGTTGTGAATCTTCAGTGTATGTGACTGATGATGGGAGTCTGGATTCAGTGTGGATGAGCAGAGATCAGAGCAGCACACCACAGCCACTGCTGGACTCTAAACTCTCTGAAGAGAAATCCAGACACACACAGGACTCCGAGCTCAGTCTGACTTTACTCTCAGAAATCAAAACTGAACCCACAGAAATCAAAACTGAACCCACAGAAATCAAAACTGAACCCACAGAAATCAAAACTGAACCCACAGAAATCAAAACTGAACCCACAGAAGAGGAAGATCGCACTGAGGAAGATGATGACTTTATTCCATCAGGTATGTCTCCTTAATTATTGTTGTGTTTTTAAAATTTTTAACTGGGAGCGCCTATTTTGGGTTTTCAGTCACAATCTCACTGAGTTTAGGATATCTTTAATATTGATTGAGGAACAGGTATGTAGGCTTAAAGGGTTAGTTCACCCTAAAATAATAATTTGATCATAAATCACTTACCTCTGTGTCGTTCTAAACCCCCAAGTGCTCCGATTGTCTTATGAACACATTTGTAGATATTTTTGATGAAGTCCGAGAGGCTTCTTTCTGTCCAACTGACTTCAGTTAGTTTCAAAATTCCACAGAAAATAATGAAGGATGTGCTCATAAACAGGAAATAATATATGGAATTATTTGTGCATCTTTGAGTTTGAATAACTGTAAGAATATTTCCTTTAAATATAATTTTTGTCATATAAAGTTTTAAAGCTCACGTAACACATGCTGTTTCTGCATTTCTGATGTTAATCTGGAGTACCTATAGAGTAGTATTACATTCTTTTTATCTCTGAAGAGTCTTTCAGGACACTCCACTACAAACAATTACACAAAGGAAATAGACAGCATTTGCACAAACACTGAGTGCGTTTACATGCACAGAATAAGCGGATAACTATCAAAAATCTGCTTATTGTAGAAAACTGTTTTTAAGCGTTTACATGCAAATCAATAATCTGGCTATGCAGACAACTGCGCTTACATGGGACTTGAAGAATTCAAGAAGTTTTCTCGCTGGCAGTGACTATAGTACATAATAGTTTATCAAAAAGCCGACGGCATATATCTGTCTAAAGCTATATTGTTGTATCTTTTCTCGTGTCTGCAGAACCTGTAAATGTAACATGAGCTTCTATTTTAACAGTTTCTCTGCCAACTGCTTTAGTCGAGAGGAGACTTTAATACGTTACTTTGCGCTTCTGCGTGTGACGTTTATCTTTCATATGTGGAGATTAGGACTGTTCAAAAATATCGATACAGCTAACTATCGTGATAGTTAGCTGTATCAATAATGTATCGATATTTCGATCTCTACTATCGATATTTTAAAAACGTCAAATCCCTCTGTGTGCGTCAAACAACCTCCTCCGCCACTGCTGTAGTTGTCACTGTCCAGTTGTCTGGACATGATTGTATCGTATCGTGACCCATGTATCGTGATACGTATTGTATCGGGAGGCCCTTGCCAATACCCAGCCCTAGCGTAGATCACTTTATCAGTTTATTAAGCTGTGCGTGTAAACGCACTCACTGTCGTTTTATCTTCTTTAATTTTTAATTTTTCCAAGAACAAAAAGCTGTGGAGCATTTTCGTCAGCTAATGTTTGATTCCTGTTTTTTTGCTTGTTCTAAACTTTGTTTGCAATGGTGGATTGGCTACTTTTCTTCACTTATCCTAATTTTTTTTATTTACTGTAAATGTTACACATCAGTGATGCCCTGAATAATTTAAACAATAATTTGTATTGCGTGTCGGAACACGGTCAATACTTTGAAAGCTCCGCGGACACGTGCGCCAAACGCGGGAAGCACGCCCCCTTGTCACGTGACGTGTAGGCACGGATACAATGATGTTTCCGAAAAAGTGGATCATGGAGACATTTTATTCATTCACGATAGCGTCATATCACTCACCCATATCCATTTATTCGCAACACACGCTCCGGACCCTTGCTTTAAATATCCCATCACTAACAACGACCCAGCTGTATTAACAGGACTGACACCTGTCTTCTGTCTTATGTGTGAATCTAGAAAAAGATACAGAATCTCAATTCTTCATTTTTTCATCTTTGTGTACATAAGAGTGAAAAGACAATTTAATTGTTTCATGTTTCTTTCAGGTGTGAAGAGTGATTCATGTTTGGATATAGAAATAACGTCCTCAACATCAATAGAGCGACTGACAGCACAAACTCTTTCGTGCATCACCTGTGGAAAGACATTCAGCTCACAAAGACTTTTAGAGAGACATGAGAGAAAACACACAGAACAGAAACTCTTCACCAGATCTGAGATCAGCTTTACTACCTTACAAGAGAAGAAACTTCATTCAGAAGACCACAGAGTGAAGAAGAAGCAGTTTCACTGTGAGCAGTGTGGGAGGACTTTTGGCTCTTCCTCTAATCTAAATGATCACATGAGGATACACAGTGGTGAAAAGCCTTTCAACTGCACTGAATGTGGAAAATACTTCACAACCAAACACAATCTTAAAGTTCATCAGAGAGTTCACACAGGAGAAAAACCTTACGAGTGTCCTCACTGTGAGAAGAGATTTAGCTGTAAACATAGTCTGAAGAGACATGTGCTTTTACACACCAATGAGAGACCGTATCAGTGCAGTGAATGTGACAAAACCTTTAGGGATTCACGGTCTTTAAAATCACACCAGAATACACACATTGAAGAGAAACTCTATCAGTGTTCACACTGTGATGAATGTTACGGTTATAAATGTCATCTGATAATCCATCAGAGACGTCATACTGGAGAGAAACCTAGTGTCTGCGCTCATTGTGGAAAGAGCTTCACTAATTCACCTCAATTAATAGTTCATCAGAGAGTTCATACTGGAGAGAAACCTCATCACTGTAGTTTCTGTGGGAAGAGTTTTAGTGTAAAGTATACATTACTAAAGCACAAGATAATTCATACAGGTGAAAAACCTTTCAAATGCTCTCAGTGTGGCAAGACGTTTACTTGTTCAAGTAACTTAAAAAAACATGAAAGAGTTCATACTGGAGAGAAACCTTATCACTGTAGTGTCTGTGGGAAGAGTTTTAGTCAAGGGTCTACATTACTATATCACAAGAGAATTCATACAGGTGAAAAACCTTTCAAATGCTCTCAGTGTGACAAGACATTTATTTGTTCAAGTAACTTAAGATACCATCAGAGAGTTCATTCTGGAGAGAAACCTTATCACTGTAGTGTCTGTGGAAAGAGTTTTGGACAACGGGCTACATTACTAAATCACAAGAGAATTCATACAGGTGAAAAACCTTTCAAATGCTCTCAGTGTGACAAGACTTTTTCTCAGTCCGGTCATTTAAAATCTCATCAGAGCGTTCATACTGGAGAAAAACCTTAACACTGTAGTGTTTGTGGGAAGATTTTTAGTCAACAGTGAAACTAACTTAAAGGTCATGTTTTCCTAATCCTATTTTTTAAACCCTAGTTAGTGTGTAATGTTGCTATAATAGCATAAATAATACTTGTAAAATGATAAAGCTCACTGCCAGGCGATATATTTTCTTTAACAGAATTCGCCTTTCAAAGCTTACAGCGAACGGCCGGTTTGGCATACAGACCTCTACTTCCTGTTTTAATGACTTCAATACGGACTACCGGCACATCCGGGAACTTGACTGTAAATTTCGTCACCGCCCCATTTTGGGGGATAAAAAAGCAGCCCTTCCATTGGCTTCCATTCAAAATAGCGGAACAAAGAAACGTTTTTACACAGCCGGCAGGCGTAAATAACTTATGAAATCACTCAGATTAAACATGTCGAGTATTTATCTGTCCATCCTGCCTGCCATAGAGCCCGAAAGATTTTTAATTGTGAGAGTACACGTGTTTTTCTTCTTGGGTGTTATTGGAATAAAAGAAGATGCCTCTTCAGGAGGACTTTAAATTTATGTTTACTATTAATAATTTCACTCAGTAAAAACTGATTTGTTTTTACTTTGGGTAGTTTGAATCTGCCCTCTATAGCATGTCTGGTTCCATAATTATGCTCGTTATAACTAAAACATTACTCCCGATAAAGCACATTTGGTAATTCCGATACTACAATATTTCTTGTCAGATTAAGCAATGAGGCTTCAAATCTCTCTGTTACCTTTAACCAGGACAACATAGCGTGCATCCAATTTACATTTGTTCTATACAGACATCGAAGAGCACATCGCGCTGCCTTGTTTTGAACCCTTTGAAGCACTTTGATATGAGAAGCAGCAGCACAAGGTCAAATCTCAGAACAATAGTCAAATTGTGATAGTACAAGTGTTTTTATAACATCTGCCACCATATTAAAAGGCAATAAATGGGAGCACCGTTTAACCATCACAAGACTTTTGCTCATCTTGCATACAACAGTGCTGATGTGTTTGGACCACAACAGCTTGTTATCAAGTTCTACTCCAAGAAGTTTAACCTCTTGTACCTGCTCGACATTTGTATCCTTCACAGTTATACACAATTTAGGCTCATTCAACAGCATACATCTGGTTCCAAACACAATACTTTTTGTCTTTTCAATATTTAGTGCTAACTTATTATTTATGATCCACTCATATACCAATTTTAATTCTTCCACTAAAACATTTTGAAGTTCACCAATTGTACTTTGTGAAGAATAAATTGTTGAATCATCAGCATACATAGATATTTTTGCTTTTTGTAACACTAAAGGCATATCATTTGTGTACATAGAAAACAGTAGCGGACCTAGACAGCTTCCTTGTGGTATACCACAACACACATCTATGTTATCTGAAAAACTTCCATTAAAGAAAACAGTCTGTTTCCTATTCTCTAGGTAACTTTGAAGCCAATGTAATGCTGCTTGACTAAACCCATAACATTTCAGTTTTCTTAATAAGAGATTATGGTCAATAAGATTAAAGGCTGAGCTGAAATCTAACAACACTGCTCCTTCCAAAATCTTATTATCTAATGCCGTGAGCCAATCATCTGTCATTTGAGCCAACGCTGTAGCAGTTGAATGACCAGCTCTATAAGCGTGCTGAAAGTCAGTACTTAAGTTCTTATCTGAAAAATAGTTCTGAATTTGTTCAAAAACTATTTTCTCCATCACTTTACTCAAGGTTGGTAACAGACTAATTGGTCTACAGTTAAGACCACAAAAAGGTACAGCTGTACTTTTTGGTAATGGTACAATCTTTGCTGTTTTCCAAGATTGTGGATAACTACTCTTCTGTAAACTCAAGTTCAAAATACTGCAATTATATTTGCCACTTGTTTCAGCAGCTTTGAGTCAATATTATCTACACCCGATGGTTTTTCTTTACATTCTAATAGTAATTTCTTTACTTGACTCTCCGTTACTTAAGTAAATTTAAATTCGCAAGTCTTTCCTACCATGATCCTTTTTCTTATTAACATTTCTGCTTTTGTATTATTTGTTTGTATTTGACCCATTTCATTTCAAAACTTATCAGTTTTCTCATAGAAATACTTACTTAAATAATTTGCTATTTCCAATGGCTTCGTAAG
Organism: Paramisgurnus dabryanus; assembly: GCF_030506205.2. NCBI lineage: Eukaryota > Metazoa > Chordata > Actinopteri > Cypriniformes > Cobitidae > Paramisgurnus > Paramisgurnus dabryanus. Next base: position 4,057,122 of record NC_133344.1, read on the forward strand.
AAACCTATCCCCTAGTTCAAGAAATGTTGGAGCACTCTTAACACCTCTTCCCAACATGCTATTTAAAATATTCCATAATTTCCCGATATCATATTTATTATTCGATATCAAATTCCCATAATACAGCTTCCTTTTCTTTGTATTCAATTTAGTCACATAATTTCTCAATTTTCGGTAGACTTGCCAATCTGATTCATAATTGGAGTTGTTTGCCACTTTTTTGGCCTCATCTCTTTGTACCATACAGTCCTTTAGTTCCGCATCTACCCAACCAGCTCTTGTTTTCCTTACAGTTCTCTTTATTAACGGGGCGTGTTTATTTATTTATCATTTTTATGTCACATTTATCTCTTTTAAGAACTCGTTAATTTTATATTGTGTGCTATTTGATTTTTCTAATTGGTTTTAAAGTATTTATGTCATGGGACCACAATGTCATTAATTGTTCATTAACTTTGGTTGGTATAGAAACACACTGAGAAAGAAACTGTTCAGATTATTCAGTAAACGTCTCCTGACTTCTACTATAGGCCTTTTCTCTGGACTGGTAAATGAAAGTTTACTTAATTATTTAGTATTTTGTCAGTCTTTCATTCTTTCTAGGAAAGTTAAAGGAGCTGTTATTGCATTGAGAGCATCTTGAACAGATGTGTGATATGGTATGGATTGAAATTAGAAAATAACCTACCTGATAGAAAAAAAGTTTTGCTACTGTATTTGTATATAGCCATGTATAAGGGAGAATAAGTTAACCTGACTATACATTTAGGTCCTATAAATAAAGCTTATGACTAAAAATAGGTGGGTATCTGATTAAAAAAAAAAAAAAAACTAACTTTAGCCTACTAGGACTAAAATCACGATCCACCCTCCATTCAGATTGCCATCCATAGTCACGCTTCCTCCAAAACACATGAACAGACCAGACGTTCACATTTCATGTCTCATTCACCAGTGAGAAGCCTTTCCAGTACAAAGTGAATAACAACATAAACAACTGTTTGAAATCAGAATTAGATACAGCACGTTTTCGGTTGTGTAGACGTAGTAGTTTGCTTTTAATTTTGAAAACATAAATATTGTTACGCTAATTCTTAAAGGTACACAAACTACAAAAGCAACATAGTAGCTACGTTTACATGCAACCAAATAATCCGTTTGTAATCTCATTGATGGCTCAATCATACTGAAAAGCATTCATGTAAACACCTTAATCAATACGATTCAGTCCGATTGGATGCAAATTTTGATCGTATTAAAAGATGTGGTGTAGTCCGATCTTTGATCCGATCATCAGGAAAAAAATATGCATGTAAATGCGTGAATCGTAGTGTTTTCTCAATCGGATGTAAAAAGACCTTGTGCGCAGAACAGTTGTGCTTAAGTTCACGTCTTATATTTACCTCTTATTTATGTATCACGTTAATCTTGTCACAGAAACATGCAATAGCAAGGTAATGGCAACACACATTATTAAGGTAATGGGGTCACGGGCTGTAACATTACAATCTACACAGCCTTCATATGTGTACTTAGGCTATAAAGCAATAAATAGCGTTGTGCATTAAAATAATTGTTTTCATTACCTATATCTGAAAACATTTTAAAGGTGCAGTGTGTAATTTTTAAAAGGATCTCTTAAAAGAAATGCAAAATAATATTCAATACAATATTATCAGGGGTTTATAAAGACCTTTCATAATGAACCCTTATGTGTTTATTACCTTAGAATGAGACGTTTTTATCTACATACATGCAGGGTCCCCTTACATGGAAGTCGCCATTTTGGGCCGCCATGTTTCTACAGAAGCCCTTAACGGACAATTTTTTTTTACTAAGTTGTCTCCGACGATGACATGTTTGTCCGGTGGCAGCTATCATAGCTTCTCTATGTGTTTCAAAAGCGAGGGGTGAGAAGTGGACTGAGCCGTTGGTTGCAATTCGCAACCTCACCAATAGATGCCACTAAAATTTACACACTGCACCTTTAAGAACAACTTTATCCAACTCCACTTTGACTTTTATTTAGACACAAAGCGTGAACTCGATGAGAGATGTTGTCTGCGGCGTGACGTTGCAAATTCCTCTGCTTTTTTGAGTTTAGATTTGGGCTACTGTTTAAACTGTTGGGACAAAAACATTGGGATGATTTTGATATGCGAACTGGCAACCCTGGTTGTGCTGTTGTGCAGATGTTCGGATCGGATTAAATAGACTGGACATGTAAACAAACATTTTAATCAGATTGCAATGCTAGGGTGCATGTAAACTGTATTGGCGTAACCTTCAATCAGATTAAATTCAATCGGATTGACAAAATTTTGTGCATGTAAACATAGCCAATGTTTAATCAAAATAGAATATCTGAATCCATCTAAATAAAATCATACTTTAAAATCATACTATACTATACATAAAAAGCAGTAAAGTTACCTAGCCTGGCTAACACTAGACCAGTCTCTTAGAGAATGAGACGTGGTCTGGGAACCACATGCTCATTTTCTCTTATTTGAGGCTTTTTAAAAATAAACTTGTGTTCAAAACTACTTAGAACACTATCTAAGGCCGCATCGAAAAGTAACTTGACATGTCTGCTGCCGTGTTGAATAAACAAAACTGCTTCGGTGTGTCGCATAGACGTCGTCATCGTCTTGCTGCCCCCTCCCCGTTCTGTGATTGGTTCCCTATTTCAGGGGGGGGGGATGGTCCTAAAGGCTCCACCAGACGGGACGAATTTAAAATCGTCGGCCGATTTTCCAACTCTGAGAGACCCCACACACGGCGATAAAACATCGCGGGTCTAACAGTTTTGGTCGTACAGTTAGTGGTGCGCCGCCACATGGCAAAATCAACACATCACACACGAACCGATTTGACTCCCGAGCAGTCCCAGGTCAGACGGGAAATCTCGCAAAATCTCTCGAGATCAAACGTGATTTCAGAGTAAACAATCATGGCAACAAAGAGGATGCTGTGGCGATAGTTTGCAGTTTGTTTTTATCCGAAAAAAAACGTTCTCAAAAGAAAAGGCGATGGTCAAAGAAGTGGAGACAAGACAACGCGAGCATGGACTATACTTGCTACATCATGATATGGAGGTGAGTTGTTGTGACCCGTGATTTTGTTTACATGACACCGGTACATCCTCGCTTCCTCGTCACCTCGCTTTCTGATTGGCTACACGTCACAGTCCACAGGCTGCATGCTCGTTTGTCCCCGGGAGACACCACACACGAGAAGAAATCGGGCCAAAAAATCCAACATGTTGGATATCCCCGATTTGAGATCGGAGCGGTCCCGAGGTGCTTCCGAGTAGACGAGAGCAGTCTAAACACACCACACACGGCAAGAATATCTGATCAGTTTATTTTACGATTATCGGAGCATCCTTAAGATTGTCGGAAGGGGTGAATCGGGGCTAAAATCGGCCTAATTATCCTGCCGTGTGAACCAGGCATTAGTTTCCATGCTAGACTTGCCATGTAAATAAATTTGCACGCAAGGCAGCATGGGGAAACCCAGGCTAACAGTTACCGATGTTAATTTGGGTTTTTGCTCTTTCCTGATCCAGACAGTTTTTGCCGTTGTTGTTTCAAAAGATGTCTTTCATTTTGTGGCTCATGTGCAGGTTGTCAATTCAGCAGGAAAGTTTGTTTGCCTCTGTTTACAGAGTGGATGTGAACACGCTGATGATGAATGATGTCTGCGTGAACATGTTGCGCAGTGGCATGCAAAACTCACTCACAGAAGAGGAGCAAAAATTGCTTGCGTACAATTATTACATCTGAGTTCAATGATTTGTTGAACATTTTTTATACAAATACATTGAGACAACTTAATATAGTGATTGGTATCAGGATGTGAGGAGACTTTCAACAAGCATAACTATAAATGTTTCTGGATCAAATCAAATATCCTGCCTTTAAATGACTGAAGACATGCAGAACACTGAGCAGAGGTCTAGTGCCCTGCAATCCCTCGGTGTGCTGCTGGGAGAAGTGGTTGTGTGCTCGCTGGTAAACACATAAAGGGGCGGTTTCCCAGACAGGGATTAGACTAGTCCTAGACTTAAACACTTTTAAGAGCTCTCCAAACTGATAACAACTTGCACTTACATATCTTAAAATACATCAGTGCCCATTGTTTTACCTCAAAATGCACACAGGTTATGTTTTTAGTAAGGCATGTTTTTTAAAACTAGTTATATATCCTAATTAAATTTATGCCTAGTCCTGGATTAAGCTCATCCTGGTCCGGGAAACCGCCCCATTGTGTAATAACACAATAACCTTACTGTTTTTTTCATGGGGCTAAATTGTACAGCAGTTTCGGTTCATAGAAGCTGAGCTTGAATCGATGCAATAAGTGTATTCATGCTGCGGAGATCAACAGATTTATTAACCGAGTGTGATTCGAGTGTGGACTGCTATGGTGGAAATTCAGCAATAATCTGATAGATTGAGACAAGACAAAATGAATGCTTAAAGAAAAATAATTTAATGTTTTACTTGCAAGGGCTTCAACATACAAAGCAATCAAATCAATGTATAGCAGAAGCAACTCTCAGTATTCTTGCTGGGCTTTTTATGAGCCTGCTTACCCCAAACCCCAAATAATTACTGTCCTCCTGGTCCCTGGGCATTAATTGGGTTATTTGCCCTCTAAGGTGGTTATTACCGGAATATTAAACAGTGCATTATACAGTCTGCCAAACACGTTTTTATATAATAATTTTAATAATTAAAATCAGTATTTTAAAGTGATAATCATGTCAAATGATAATCACCAAGTGTTACTACATCATTCTAAAGTAATTACTTCAATAGGATCAATATTCTATAGTAAAGATCATAGTTACCAACTAGTAATTCCTTTAGAAGGATGTAGTAACACTTGAATTATATTCATAGGTTTTTATATTTAAATTTACTGTCACATCTGTCTCGCGTGCACAATCTCTCTCCCTGAATGTGTACACGGATACAAAGAGGTGACAGTTATTTATGAAAACCTGAATATAGCCCTTACGAAAATGGTTTTACAGGAAAAAAAACATGGTTACTGTAGTAAAACACAATTTAATTTTAAAAATCATAGTTAAACCTTGACTTGTGTAGTAAAATCATGGTTTTGCTGATCACTACACAAAAACCATGGTTACTACACTTTTACCATAAAAAACATGTTTAATAAAGGGATGTATCATAATGTGTGTTATTAATTGTTCAATTCACTAAATTCCGTTGCAGTTCAATCGTCTCATGTAGGCAGTGTTTGAATCAACAGTAAATATCAACAAATATTTTAATGGACTGCATTTATATAGCGCTTTTAACAGACCTATGGACATCCAAAGCGCTTTACAAGTTTGCCTCACATTCACCCTTTCACGCACACATTTATACACCGACGGCGGTGTCAGCCATGCAAGGCGCCATCCAGCTCGTCGGACACCTCGACACTTGGTCCGGTGGAGCCGGGGATTGAACCACCAACCTTCCAGTTTGTAGACAACCTACATGAACCACTGAGCCACTCCCGCCCCTAATAGTTGGTGCAGATCATTACATAATATTTGGTGCAGATCATTACACTGTTTATCTTATATTGTGTACACTCTCACTCACTGTACACGAAACAACAGAGCAGTAAATCTGCCTCCAGATCTGCAGCCTCCTCATACTCACTTGTAAAGCAGTGAGCGTCTTATGTCTCCAGTACAGCAGGAGGCGCTGCAGCTCTTTAGTCCACAAATAAACTCACTAAAGAAAGAAAGAAAGAGCGCGCGTGTGTGATGTGTTTGTGTATTCTCAGTGTTTTTCTCTCTTGCGCGTTTCATTGACTTTAAACAGACTCTTGTTTCTGTGTATTTAAGTGTTGAGACGTTGATGATGAGATGTGCTGTAAATCAGTATGAACTGATCTGTCCATGCTGGATATATTGATGATTTCATCACAGAAATCTCTCAGCTGAAGAAAGAGGAGATTTAGCAATGAATCGAGAGGTTTGTACATCTTAACATCATTTACCTGAATCAGACAACATCAAATAATTTCTAATCTTACTGTCTGTGTGTGTTGTGTTGTCAGGATGTGGATTGTTGTGAATCTTCAGTGTATGTGACTGATGATGGGAGTCTGGATTCAGTGTGGATGAGCAGAGATCAGAGCCGCACACCACAGCCACTGCTGGACTCTAAACTCTCTGAAGAGAAATCCAGACACACACAGGACTCCGAGCTGAGTCTGACTTTACTCTGTTATACTGAGTCAAAGTCCACAGACACTCAGGACACTACAGTGTGTGACAGTAAACAGAGCTTACAGGAGGATCAAACCTCCACAGAGTCTCTGGATTCTGTCTGTAACGCTGGAGAACAGCAGCAGATCCTGCAGACCAAACTGAAGATGTGTTCAGTTAAACTCATCGACTGCACGAACCTCATGATGAAGATTAAAACTGAACCCACAGAAATCAAAACTGAACCCACAGAAATCAAAACTGAACCCACAGAAATTAAAACTGAACCCACAGAAGAGGAAGATCGCCCTGATGAAGATGATGACTTTATTACATCAGGTATGTCTCCTTAATTATTGTTGTGTTTTTAACATTTTTAACTGAGAGCACCTATTTTGGATTTTCAGTCACAAACTCACTAAGTTTAAGATATCTTTAAAATTTATTGAGCAACAGGTATGTAGGCTTAAAGGGTTAGTTCACCCTAAAATAATAATTTGATCATAAATCACTTACCTCCGTGTCGTTCTAAACCCCCAAGTGCTCCGATTGTCTTATGAACACATTTGTAGATATTTTTGATGAAGTTTGGGAGGCTTCTTTCTGTCCAAATGACTTCAGTTAGTTTCAAAATTCCCCAGAAAATAATGCAGGTCGTGCTCTTAAACAGGAAATAATATATGGAATTATTTGTGCATCTTTGAATAACTGTAAGAATATTTCCTTTAAATATAATTTTTGTCATATTAAGTTTTAAAGCTCACGTAACACACACTGTTTCTGCATTTCTGATGTTAATCTGGAGTACCTATAGAGTAGTATTACATTCTTTTTATCTCTGAAGAGTCTTTCAGGACACTCCACTACAAACAATTACACAAAGGAAATAGACAGCATTTGCACAAACACTGAGTGCATTTTCATGCACAGAATAAGCAGGGGCCTCATTTATAAAACTTTGCGTAGGATTTGCGTCAGAAGTGGCGTACGGATGAAACATAGGACGCGCGTACGCACAGAAATATTCGGATTTATAAAACCGTGCGCACGCACATCCTACGCATTTTTCCCTTAATAAATCACAATCAATTCTAAATGTAGCGCAGCTTTTGCGGCTTCATGACACGCCCATAGTTGCCCATAAATAGTCCGTGAAACGCCCACATTTAATATGCATTGAATGCGAAATCATGGCAAACACAGAGAGGAAATCAAAAAAACGTAACTTCACTCAATGTGAAGTAGAAGTTATCATTGGCGAGGTGGAAAAGAGGAGAAAATGTTGTTTGGAGGGCACAGTGTGGGCATTACGCATTGTGATGGGGCATTTTATTTCCATCCATTTAATTGCATCTGACAAGCTACAGATGTCGGTAATAATCGACGTGGAAATGGGACATTGTTCAGCGCAAATGTAATTTCTTGTTGCTTTCTGAATGGTTGAGACATACGCCATACATTGTTTTAACAAAAATAAAACACACTGAAGGCATATGCATGAATACCATAATTTCGTAGATTATGAAGATATGGTTTACTATGAAAACAACTTTCCCCAGTGGACAATTAATACATCTATCTATTTATTTATCTATCTATCTATATATCTCCTTAATTATCTATCTGTCTATGTAATTGCATCTATATCTGCTCCGCCAGACGGACACATTGACGAGAATATCAGTTTTGTACATTATTTCGTTCTGTTAACTATATTCTTTATGATGATGAATTGCACAACATGCCAATATTATTGCAGAACATATTTCACTTCTTTTTTAGCAAATATGTGTTCATTTGAATTTCTGTTGTAATTTTCGATTTGTTTATTGTTTTTCACTGCTGATCGATCAAACGGGTTTTCGTGTAGGCTGTTAATTGTAAGACTTGCTTTGTGAAGTCTTCATGTTATTTATGAGAGGCAGTGTTGTCATTTTTACTTTCACGTGTTTCTTCCATCTGCCGACGGTGTCGCCATTTCTCATTTCACCCGTTTTTGTGCGTACGCCTGGGTCAGAGCTTGCGTGACGGACTGCACATTTTCTCGTCAAGTTTGCTTTTTATAAATAACAAGTATTGCGTAGAGAGTGTCGTACGCCTTCTTTTGTGCGTACGCAACGTTTATAAATGAGGCCCCTGATTACTATCAAAAATCTGCTTATAGAAAACTGTTTTCATGCGTTTACATGCAAATCAATAATCTGGCTATGCAGACAACTGCGCTTACATGGGACTTGAAGAATTCAAGAAGTTTTCTCACTGGCAGTAACTTCACCACCTATAGTACATAATAGTTGATCAAAAAGCCGACGGCATATATCTGTCTAAAGTTATATTGTTGTATCTCTTCTCGGGTCTACAGAACCTGTAAATGTAACATGAGCTTCTATTTTAACAGTTTCTCTGCCAACTGCTTTAGTCGAGAGGAGACTTTTATACGTTACTTTGTGCTTCTGCGTGTGACGTTTATCTTTCATCTTTCTGTGCAAAAATATCGATACAGCTAACTATCATGTTAGTTAGCTGTATCGATAGTGTATCGGTATTTTGATCTCTACTATCGATGTTTTAAAACCCATCAAATGCCTTTGTGTGCGTCAAACGACCTCCTCCGCCACTGCTGTAGTTGTCACTGTCCAGTTGTCTGGACATGATTGTATCATATCATGACCCATGTATCGTGATACGTATTGTATCGGGAGGGCCTTGCCAATACCGTAGCGTAGATCACGTTATCAGTTTATTAAGCATAATTGGCGTAAGTCTGTGCATGTAAACGCACTCACTGTCGTTTTCTCTTCTTTTATTTTTAATTCTTCCCAGAACAAAAAGCAGTGGAGCATTTTCGTCACCCTAATGTTGGATTCCTGTTTTTTTGTTTGTTCTAAACTTTGTTTGCAATGGTGGATTGGCTACTTTTCTTCACTTATCCAAATTTTTTTATTTACTGTAAATGTTGCACATCAGTGATGCCCTGAATAATTTAAACAATAATTTGTATTGCGTGTCGGAACACGGTCAATACTTTGAAAGCTCCGCGGACACGTGCGCCAAACTCAGGGAAAAGGTACACCTCGCCTTCGTGTAGCGAGCCCCCTTGTCACTAGGGCTGTCACTTTTTATTCGATATTCGAATATGCATTCGAACATGACGTGAAATATCCGTATTCGAACTATAAATAAACCAACCGGTTTTTTAAATGCCATAGCGCATTTTTTACAGTAACACCTCGTAATAGGAATGAGGCTGAGAGTGAGACCGACGACTGCAACTGTGCGCAAGAGAGGGAATCAAATGGGACTAAAATGAACCTCATGTGCATGTCAAGATAGAATTATAGTTTGTATATAAAATTACATATTGTTTATAGTGTTAAATATTATAGCAGAATAAAAAGCTTGTGTTAATACGTTCGCATTATGAAATTAGCATGAATGAAGATAATTTCATCATTTTTACAACGCAATGTAAAGCTTTATATTAAACGACAGCATTTGTCTTGTAAACGGATTTTAAATGATCATGTGCTGACTGTCGCGCGTCACATAGACGACAGAGTCAAGTGAGATCTGATTAACTCATCTATAAGTTTAATTTCATCTCAAGTATCAAAGGGTTTGTGCTCTCTATCATTGAAAACGGGCAAGCAAACAGCACGCGCAGGGTTAATGTACTTGTGATTGACGGCTCACAAACGCGGGGGATAGGCTATGTATGTATGTGTGCTTGTTGTCAATGACAGTTCTGGGCACAAACACGCTCAAGCGCGGGATATGTGTGCTTGTCAATGATGGGCATTAAATCCGCGAAATTCCGCGGAGTTTTCTGCCGAAATCTGCGGGCGCGAATTCCGTTTGCGTCTGTCTATATACTCCTGCTGCTATTTAAGTTGTCACGTTATTGTTTGTAACTGTTCTTAATCATTTTTTTATATATATATAAGTTTGTTATTCATAAGTTGATAACCTGCTGTTTCAAACATTAAGTAAAAAGTAATCCAGACAACCCTGTGTATGACTGTCACTGTTAATAATTTTGTGATTGAATCTCCATTACGGAGGGTTTTTGATGCGCGTGGGGGGCGGCGCCTAGATATTCGAATATATTCGGATACATTGCATGATATTCGAAATCCGTTCGAATTAGATTTTTCTCAAAAGTGACAGCCCTACTTGTCACGTACTTGATGTAGGCACGGATACAATGATGTTGCCGGAAAAGTGGATCATGGAGACATTTTAATCATTCACGATATCGTCATATCGCTCACCCATATCCATTTATTCGCAACACACGCTCCGGACCCTTGCTTTAAATATCCCATCACTAACAATGACCCAGCTGTAATAACAGGACTGACACCTGTCTTCTGTCTTATGTGTGAATCTAGAAAAATATACAGAATCTCAATTCTTCATCCTTCTTTGTGTAAATAAGAGTGAAAAGACAATTTATTTGTTTCATGGTTCTTTCAGATGTGAAGAGTGATTCATGTTTGGATATAGAAATAACGTCCTCAACATCAAAAGAGCGACTGACAGCACAAACTCTTTCCTGCATCACCTGTGGAAAGACATTCAGCTCACAGAGACATTTAGAGAGACATGAGAGAAAACACACAGAACAGAAACTCTTCACCAGATCTGAGATCAGCTTTACTACCTTACAAGAGAAGAAACTTCATTCAGAAGACCACAGAGAGAAGAGGAAGAAAAAGAAGAAGAAGAAGAAGAAGCAGTTTCACTGTGAGCAGTGTGGGAGGATTTTTGTCTGTTCCTCTAATCTAAATGTTCACATGAGGACACACAGTGGTGAAAAGCCTTTCAACTGCACTGAATGTGGAAAATACTTCAGAACCAAACAAAATCTTGATATTCATCAGAGACTTCATACAGGTGAAAAACCTTTCAAATGCTCTCAGTGTGACAAGACGTTTGCTTGTTCAAGTAACTTAAAAAAACACAAAATTGTTCATACTGGGGAGAAACCTTATCACTGTAGTCTCTGTGGAAAGAGTTTTGGACAACGGAGTACATTACTAAATCACAAGAGACTTCATACAGGTGAAAAACCTTTCAAATGCTCTCAGTGTGACAAGACGTTTGCTTGTTCAAGTAGCTTAATAAACCACGAAAGAGTTCATACTGGAGAGAAACCTTATCACTGTAGTCTCTGTGGGAAGAGTTTTAGTCAACTGTCACCCTTAATAAGGCACCAGAGAATTCATACAGGTGAAAAACCTTACAAATGCTCTCAGTGTGACATGACTTTTTCTAAGTCAGATCACTTAAAATCTCATCAGAGACTTCATACTGGAAAGAAACTTTAAAAGAACAGTATGTAAGAAATTTATATAAATTAATCATAAAATGGCCCTGATATGTCACTAGACATTAAGAATTAATTTTCATTTCAAATATTTATATCACTGACAACAGTGGCCTGGCAAGGATATTGTCATTTAAAAAGTGGAGTTGCAGTCCTCAACTGATGTTTATGTTGTCATTTTGCGTATTGGCCACTAGTTGTGTGATTGCAGTATCAGTTTTAGCCACAAGGTTTGTGATTGCAAGATTGAAAGGTCACGTTTTCCTAATGCTATTTTTTAAACCCTGGTTAGAGTGTAATGTTGCTATAACAGCATAAATAATACTTGTAAAATAAAATGATAAAGCTTACTGCTAGGCGATATATTTTCTTTAACAGAATTCGCAGAATTCTACAGCGAACGGCCGGTTTGGACTACAGACCTCTACTTCCTGTTTTAATGACTACAGTAGAACAGTTTTTGACTAAACCCACCCCACAGGAATATGTCAGTCGCCAGCTAAGCTAACGGCAAGCTAATCAGCCCGTTTTGAGGACAGTGAAAACAGCGCTATAGAGATAAGTAAATTATGTGACCTCTAAGCACAAGAGATTCCATACAGGTGAAAAACCCTTAAGTGTGACAAGACGTTTGCTCTGTCAGTCACTTCCCTTCTGAAAAAAAAAACCTAAAACCTTTACAGAAATTCCTAATGGTTTCCATTAGCTTTTACCATTAAAACCACTACAAAATATCTTCCTTTTAGCTAATTAAACGTCTGACCGAACATCTTAAACTATCTGCGCCTAGCAGCGTCTGCGGCCCACATGATGACCTGACATGATGTCAGTGCCTTAAAATTAGCAGTTTAGGTGCCAAGCTGTTAAAAAGTGTGTGTGTGTGTATGTGTCCGGGAGCAAACAAACTGTTCATAATAGTGTTAATAAAATATGAAAAACAACATGAATTAACACATTTATCATTTTTATGTCACATTTATCTCTTTAAGGAACTCGTTAATTTTATATTGTGTGCTATGTGATTTTTCTAATTGGTTTTAAAGTCTTATTGTCATGGGACCACAATGTCATCAATTGTTCATTAACTTTGGTTGGTATAGAAACACACTGAGAAAGAAACTGTTCAGATTATTCAGTAAATGCTTTGTTCATTTTTACAATGATTTCGTCTCCTGAATTCTGCCATAGGCCTTTTCTTTGGGCTGGTAAATGAAAGTTTACTTAATTATTGAGTATTTTCAACTATATTGTATGGCATAATAGCACTAATGGGAGTACTTCGACTCAGCGCAGTAACACCCTCCCTCTCCCATTTTGAGAGGGAGAAGGGGAGCGGACTTTTCCAGTAGCGCCTCACTGCAGAACGTGACATCCAGGGGGCGGGGTTGGATTTAGATCCTGGGGCGGAGCTGGATCCCGATCCAGAGATCCCATTGGTCGGCAGTTTTACCACAAGACACGTCATACACGTGTTGCTGCGTTACCATTTCCGCATTAAGTCGTAACTAAATTAAGTTATTATTTTGACATAAAAACTAACTTTACTTATGACTACAATAAAAGTAGTGCCTTTAGGGTGAAATGTAAGTTTTTGCTATAATGTTTTGGAGTAAAACATTTCGGGTAAGCCTACTATGAGTAATCTTACCACATGCAGTTTAAGACTTATTAATGGATACAGTATAAATATGCGTAATTATTAAAATATATATGGACTTTGAACTTGTTTTAACACGTCTTTGCTTACAGCCATTAGGAAACAGGTTTCCCTCGTAGATGGTTTACTTTTTTTTATTTGCTAATAAAAGATATCAAATAAATTTGTTTTTATATTTACTCGTATAGGAATAGCTGTGTTATAAGTGGGATAATGTACAAATAAATCCCTTCAGTGATATCAAACTGTCGGGAGCATGTCTGTACCTCTCCTTACACCTAACTGTGATACTTTCTAAATTATGAATCTTTCTCAACTATATTATTAATCAAACGTACACTTAAATTGATAAGAGCAAACGTTGGCGACCACAGGTTGCAACTAATTGCGGGCTGCAACAACGCAAATATACTGGTTCATTTGGCAGAACAAAGTATATAAAGTGGGAGGAGTTGGATCTAGATCCAACCCCGCCCCCTGGATGTTTTGTTCCGCAGTGAGGACCATCTCGACTTTTCAGGCGAGTTGAAGTACTCCCAAAAGTGCTATTACGCCATAAAATATAGTTCCTTTTTTAAATCCGCTTAGAAAAGCGCTACGTTTTATCTTGTACCACCAAACTTGCTCGTATAACTACTCGTCTTAAATAGGAAAAACGTTGATGTGTGTGGTCACTTCTAACTTTATCTCTGTTTGATACCATTGAATGAATGGGGTTAAGTTAAATGCTATCGAAGTGTCGCAGGGCGCTCCAGCGCTTACGTGTAGTGTTGTTTTTGGCGGCCTGTTTTAATTTTAGTTTTAGTCTAGTCTTTGTGTCAAGCTGACATTTTAGTTTTTATTAGTTTTAGTCAGTTCATACTCTTTTTAGTCTAGTCAAGTTTTAGTCGACTAAAAGTCTGGGCATTTTAGTCTTATTTTAGTCAGAATTATCCTTGACTATTTTTGTCTAGTTTTAGTCGACGACAACTGGTGACATTTTTAGTCTAGTTTTAGTCAATGAAAATTGTATTTTAGTCTCTTTTTAGTAATGCAATTCTATTTAACCCAGTCAATATAGTATAAGTACCTAGCAGTAGTATAGACAAAACCAAAATTTTCATAGATATAAGAATACATCCATTTCAGACATGGAAGATGCTCTTATTGGAATTTACTTGATTTGAAGATATATATATATATATATATATATATATATATATATATATATATATATATATATATATATATATATATATATATATATATATATATATATATATATATATATATATATATATATATATTTTACTTAATTTTATTTAACCTTGACTGTAGGTAAAGAGTCTACATTAAAGTCTACATAATCAAAACAGAGTAGTCTAAGCAGAAACACACACAGGGCCACTGCTGGTCCGATGGGTGCCATAAGCTGACTTTTACGGTGGTGCCACCTTTAGTTAAAAAACAACAACAAAATCACAACTATAGTAGGCTATGTGTGAGAATAGCACTTTATTAAAATGTTATAGCACTTTATTAAAATGCTATTGTTATCATTTATAATTGTATTTTGACAGCAACACAAACTACAATTATACAAATATGCAATATAGTATATCTGTATTTGTTTTGCAAATAGCACTATAATGTGACAAAGCTAATTTTACGTGTCAGTATAAATCCAAACAATTTTGGAGAATTACTAAATATCTTTCTTGTAAGTTGTAAGTAAATTAAAAGCCAGCTTTGAGAAACATCAGATGTCTATTAACAAAAGCAAAAGTTTGTATGTATGGTTATGTTCTTAATAATACAGCTGTTTGATTGATTTAACACTCAAGCATTTAGTTAAGCAAGTTTAGTTAATTCAAATAATAAATAAGGACACAGACCCTTGTTGTTAGCACATAAGTTATAAAACAACGTCTTTAGCATATATATATTTACTATGCTTCAAAACACAACGCAGCACATGTCATTTAAACGATTGAAGATGCAAACTGGTACATTGTTATATTATTTAAATCACACAGATGAGTTCGCGGTGCCAGCAGTCAACTTTATACATATTAACAGACTTGTGAACTCACCTGAAAACGATGCAGGGGTTTCCTTTTGGACTTTTAGTTTCCATTTGAAGACTTAATGCAGCGGTGTACTCGCGGGCGCAGCTGTCCATCAAAAGTGACGTGTCGCGTGTTACTGCGCAAACGGATTGCGTATGATATCAAAGCATCGCGAGAACAGACTGCTCTGCATGCTTTCTAATCGCTCTCGCGGTACGTTTACGTATTTTTGCGGATCGATTTGCAGAGCGCCATTGAACACACATGATAATTTGCAGTCAGGTGGCGGGGTGCCAGGAGATGGCTAGACGAAATAACGTTATAACATTTCGTCTCGTCTCGTTTTGGTCAACGAAAATGAAGACACATTTTAGCATAGTTTTTATTTAGTAAACCACTTTTAGTCTCGTTTTTATTCGTCAACAATTTTGTATTATACATTTTATTATAGTTTTTGTCACATGACCAGCATTTACGTTGCGTCTCGTCTCTTTTTCGTCACGTGATAAAGGTTCGTTGACGAGGATATTTCGTCATACTTTTCGTTGACGAAAGCAACACTACTTACGTGCACGCACACAGATGATAGAGGGATGTATCAACAATTCTTAGTTAAGGTAATAACATAGTTTAATATTGAAAATGAGTAGACTATTCCTTTAAGGAGCTTTATTTTGATTACTTCTGCATGCATGAGCATTTGCCGGTATTTGCGTGGTCTACAATAAACAGAAACAAAATACAATAATAAATTATCTCTTATAAACAATATTACAAATAACTTCAGGCATTATACTGTACAAAGATAAGATACAAAGATGTACAAGGATAACTGCCACTCTGTTAAGTTATTAAATATCAGGTAAATAGAAGAACATAATAACACAACAATATTACCTCGATTCAATACTTAACCTGACTCGAAATTAGTGTACAAGCAATTACATATCACCTTTCCAACACAGCAACAACACGTTTAGACCCTTGCCTAACAGTTACCGATGTTAATTTGGGTTTTTGCTCTTTCCTGATCCAGACAGTTTTTGCCGTTGTTTTTTCAAAATATGTCTTTCGTTTTGTGGCTCATGTGCAGGTTGTCAATTCAGCAGTAAAGTTTGTTTGCCTCTGTTTACAGAGCGGACGTGAACGCGCTGATAATGTATGATGTCTGCGTGAACAGTTTGTGCAGTGGCATACAAAACACACTCACAGAAGAGGAGCAAAAATTGCATGCGTCCAATTATTGCATCTGAGTTCAATGATTTGTTGGACACATTTTTTATACAAATACATTTAGACAACTTAACATAGTGATTGGTATCAGGATGTGAGGAGACTTTCAACAAGCATAACTATAAATGTTTCTGGATCAAATCAAATATCCTGCCTTTAAATGACTGAAGACCTGCAGAACACTGAGCAGAGGTCTAGTGCCCTGCAATCCCTCGGTGTGCTGCTGGGAGAAGTGGTTGTGTGCTCGCTGTTAAAACATAAAGTGTAATAACACAATAACCTTACTGTTTTTTTCATGGGGCTAAATTGTACAGCAGTTTCGGTTCATAGAAGCTGAGCTTGAATCGATGCAATAAGTGTATTCATGCTGCGGAGATCAACAGATTTATTAACTGAGTGTGATTCGACTGTGTAGACTGCTGTGGTGGAAATTCAGCAATATCCTGATAGACTGAGACAAGACAGAATGAATGCTTAAAGAAGAAGAATTTAATGTTTTACTTGCAAGGGCTTCAACATACAAAGCAATCAAATCAATGTATAGCAGAAGCAACTCTCAGTATTCTTGCTGGGCTTTTTATGAGCCTGCTTACCCCAAACCCCAAATACTTACTGTCCTCCTGGTCTCTGGGCATTAATTAGGTTATTTTGCCCTGGTTAAGGTGGTTATTACCGGAATATTAAACAGTGCATTATACAGTCTGCCAAACATGTTTTTTCAAATAATAATTTTAATAATCTGCCACCGAGCGACGGCTTGTGGTACCATCTCAAAAAGGGAAGAAAACACTAACGCGTACCTTCTCAGGAACTGTCCCACAACTGTGGAATGATCTGCCGGTCGTGACACGATCTGCTGACACTGTAGCTGTCTTTAAGACTCGGCTAAAAACCCATCTCTTCCGCCATTACCTAACTTCCTAACTACAGATTTACTATCTTTCTTTAGTTACCCTTCTCTTTATCTCTTTCTCTATTTACCTTCCTCTTTATCTAAAAAAAAAAAAAATACTAACATACCCTTGGCTATGTATATTGTGTTGGACTTGATGAGACTATTTCCAGTGCACTTATGTATTGCTGTTCTTATGTTGCCATAATTGCTGCTTTTGTTTACCTCACTTGTAAGTCGCTTTGGACAAAAGCGTCTGCTAAATGACAAAATGTAAATGTAAATGTAATAATTAAAATCAGTATTTTAAAGTGATAATCATGTCAAATGATAATCATCAAGTGTTACTACATCATTCTAAAGTAATTACTTCAATAGGATCAATATTCTATAATAAAGATCATAGTTACCAACTAGTACTTCCTTTAGAAGGATGTAGTAACACTTGAATAATATTCATAGATTTTAAATTTACTGTCACATCTGTCTCGCGTGCACAATCTCTGTCCCTGAATGTGTACACGGATACAAAGAGATGACAGTAATTTATGAAAATCTGAATATAGCTTAGCCCTTACGAAAATGGTTTTACAAAAAAAAACATGGTTACTGTAGTAAAACACAATTTAATTTTAAAAATCATAGTTAAACCTTGACTAGTGTAGTAAAATCATGGTTTTGCTGATAGTAATCACTACACAAAAACCATAGTTACTACACTTTTATCATAAAAAACATGTTTAATAAAGGGAGATACCATAATGTGTGTTGTTAATTGTTCAATTCACTAAATTTCGTTGCAGTTCAATCATCTTCTGTAGGCAGTGTTTGAATCAACAGTGACTTATATTTTAATATTTGGTGCAGATCATTACACTGTTTATCTTATATATATATCGTGTACACTCTCACTCACTGTACACCCTACTGACACACCAGAAACAACAGAGCCGTAAATCTGCCTCCAGATCTGCAGCCTCCTCATACTCACTTGTAAAGCAGTGAGCGTCTTCTGTCTCCAGTACAGCAGGAGGCGCTGCAACTCTTTAGTCTGCAGATAAACTCACTAAAGAAAGAAAGAAAGAGAGCGCGTGTGTGATGTGTTTGTGTATCCTCAGTGTTTTTCTCTCTTGCGTGTTTCGTTGAGTGTAAACAGAGTCTTGTCTCTGTGTATTTAAGTGTTGAGACGTTGATGTTGAGATGTGCTGTAAATGAGTAGGAACTGATCTGTCCATGCTGGATATATTGATGATTTCATCACAGAAATCTCTCAGCTGAAGAAAGAGGTGGTGTTACTGGAGACAATGCTGAGGTCAAGAGGAGATTTAGCAATTAATCGAGAGGTTTGTACAGCTTAAACATCATTTACCTGAATCAGACAACATCAAATCATTTCTAATCTTACTGTCTGTGTGTGTTGTGTTTTCAGGATGTGGATTGTTGTGAATCTTCAGTGTATGTGACTGATGATGGGAGTCTGGATTCAGTGTGGATGAGCAGAGATCAGAGCCGCACACCACAGCCACTGCTGGACTCTAAACTCTCTGAAGAGAAATCCAGACACACACAGGACTCCAAGCTCAGTCTGACTTTACTCTCAGAAATCAAAACTGAACCCACAGAAATCAAAACTGAACCCACAGAAATCAAAACTGAACCCACAGAAATCAAAACTGAACCCACAGAAATCAAAACTGAACCCACAGAAGAGGAAGATCGCACTGATGAAGATGATGACTTTATTCCATCAGGTATGTCTCCTTAATTATTATGGTGTTTTTAACTGGGAGCACCTATTTTGGGTTTTCAGTCACAATCTCACTGAGTTTAGGATACCTTTAATATTTATTGAGCAACAGGTATGTAGGCTTAAAGCGTCAGACTCAGTTCACCCTAAAATAATAATTTGATCATAAATCACTTACCTCTGTGTCATTCTAAACCCCCAAGTGCTCTTATGAACACATTTGTAGATATTTTTGATGAAGTTCTGGAGGCTTCTTTCTGTCCAACTGACTTCAGTTAGTTTCAAAATTCCCCAGAAAATAATGAAGGATGTGCTCTTAAACAGGAAATAATATATGGAGTTATTTGTGCATCTTTGAATAACTGTAAGAATATTTCCTTTAAATATAATTTTTGTCATATAAAGTTTTAAAGCTCACGTAACACACACTGTTTCTGCATTTCTGATGTTAATCTGGAGTACCTATAGAGTAGTATTACATCCTTTTTATCTCTGAAGAGTCTTTCATGACAATCCACTACAAACAATTACACAAAGGAAATAGACAGCATTTGCACAAACACTGAGTGCGTTTACATGCACAGCATAGGCGGATAACCATCAAAAATCTGCTTATTATAGAAAACTGTTTTCATGCGTTTACATGCAAATCAATAATCTGGCTATGCAGACAACTGAGCTTACATGGGACTTGAAGAATTCAAGAAGTTTTCTCGCTGACAGTGACTTCACCACCTATAGTACATAATAGTTGATCAAAAGGCCGACGGCATATATCTGTCTAAAGCTATATTGTTGTATCTTCTCGGATCTGCAGAACCTGTAAATGTAACATGAGCTTCTATTTTAACAGTTTCTCTGCCAACTGCTTTAGTCGAGCGGAGACTTTTATATGTTACTTTGCGCTTACTTCCGCGTTCTAACCCTAACAAAAATCATGATAACTATCATGATAGTTAGCTGTATCGATAGTGTATCGGTATTTTGATCTCTACTATCGATATTTTAAAAACATCAAATCCCTCTGTGTGGGTCAAACGACCTCCTCCGCCACTGCTGTAGTTGTCACTGTCCAGTTGTCTGGACATGATTGTATCGTATCATGACCCATGTATCGTGATACGTATTGTATCGGAAGGCCCTTGCCAATACCCAGCCCTAGCGTAGATCACGTTATCAGTTTATTAAGCATAATTGGCGTAAGACTGTGCATGTAAACGCACTCACTGTCGTTTTCTCTTCTTTTATTTTTAATTCTTCCAAGAACAAAAAGCTGTGGAGCAGTTTCGTCACCCTAATGTTTGATTCCTGTTTTTTTGTTTGTCCTAAACTTTGTTTGCAATGGTGAATTGGCTACTTTTCTTCAATTATCCTAATTTTTTTTATTTACTGTAAATGTTGCAAATCAGTGATGCCCTGAATAATTTAAACAATAATTTGTATTGCGTGTCGGAACACAGTCAATACTTTGAAAGCTCCGCGGACACGTGCGGCGAACGCGGGGAAAAGGTACACCTCGCCTTCGTGTAGCGAGCCCCCTTGTCACGTACTTGATGTAGGCACGGATACAATGATGTTTCCGAAAAAGTGGATCATGGAGACATTTTAATCATTCACGATATCGTCATATCGCTCACCCATATCCATTTTTTCGCAACACACGCTCCGGACCCTTGCTTTAAATATCCCATCACTAACAATGATCCAGCTGTATTAACAGGACTGACACCTGACTTCTGTCTTATGTGTGAATCTAGAAAAATATACAGAATCTCAATTCTTCATCCTTCTTTGTGTAAATAAGATTGAAAAGACAATTTATTTGTTTCATGTTTCTTTCAGGTGTGAAGAGTGATGCATGTCTGGATATAGAAATATCGTCCTCAACATCAAAAGAGCGACTGACAGCACAAACTCTTTCCTGCATCACCTGTGGAAAGACATTCAGCTCACAGAGACATTTAGAGAGACATGAGAGAAAACACACAGAACAGAAACTCTTCACCAGATCTGAGATCAGCTTTACTACCTTACAAGAGAAGAAACTTCATTCAGAAGAACACAGAGAGAAGAAGAAGAAGAAGAAGAAGAAGAAGAAGCAGCAGCAGCAGTTTCACTGTGAGCAGTGTGGGATGATTTGTGTCTCTTCCTCTAAACTAAATATTCACATGAGGATACACAGTGGTGAAAAGCCTTTCAACTGCACTGAATGTGGAAATTACTTTAATACCAAACACAATCTTAAAGTTCATCAGAGAATTCACACAGGAGAAAAACCTTACAAATGTCCTCACTGTGAGAAGAGATTTAGCTGTAAATATAATCGGAAGAGACATGTGCGTTCACACACCAATGAGAGACCGTATCAGTGCAGTGAATGTCACAAAACCTTTAGGGATTCAAGTTCATTAAAAAAACACCAGAATACTCACATTAAAGAGAAACTCTATCAGTGTTCACACTGTGATAAATGTTACGGTTATAAATATCAGCTGATTACCCATCAGAGAGTTCATACTGTAGAGAAACCTTACGTCTGCGCTCATTGTGGAAAGAGCTTCACTAATTCAACTAATTTAAGAGTTCATCAAAGAGTTCATACTGGAGAGAAACCTTATCAATGTAGTGTCTGTGGGAAAAGTTTTAGTCTAAAGCATACACTACTAAAGCACAAGGTAATTCATACAGGTGAAAAACCTTTCAAATGCTCTCAGTGTGACAAGACTTTTGGTTATTCAAGTAATTTAAAATACCATCAGAGAGTTCATACTGGAGAGAAACCTTAAAGGAACAGTATGTAAGAAATGTATATCAATTAATCATAAAATGGCCATGATATGTCACTAGACATTAAGAATTAATTTTCATTTCAAATATTTATATCACTGACATCAGTGGCCTGGCAAGGATATTGTCATTTAAAAAGTGGAGTTGCAGTCCTCAACTGATGTTTATGTTGTCATTTTGCGTATTGGCCACTAGTTGTGTGATTGCAGTACCAGTTTTGGCCACAATCCTACATACTGTTCCTTTAACACTGTAATGTTTGTGGGAATATTTTTAGTCAACAGTGAAACTAACTTAAAGGTCATGTTTTCCTAATCCTATTTTTTAAACCCTAGTTAGAGTGTAATGTTGCTATAATAGCATAAATAATACTTGTAAAATGATAAAGCTCACTGCCAGGCGATATATTTTCTTTAACAGAATTCGCCTTTCACAGCTTACAGCGAACGGCCGGTTTGGACTACAGACCTCTACTTCCTGTTTTAATGACTACAATAGAACAGTTTTTGACTAAACCCCGCCCACAGGAATATGTCAGTCGCCAGCTAAGCTAACGGCAAGCTAATCAGCCTGTTTTGAGGACAGCGAAAACAGCGCTATACAGATAAGTAAATTATGTGACCTCTAAGCACAATAGATTCCATACAGGTGAAAAACCCTTAAGTGTGACAAGACGTTTGCTCTGTCAGTCACTTCCCTTCTGAAAAAAAAAACAACAATAAAACCTTTACAGAAATTCCGTATGGTTTCCATTAGCTTTTACCATTAAAACCACTACAAAATATCTTCCTTTGAACTAATTAAACGTCTGACCGAACATTTTAAACTGTCAGTGCCTTAAAATTAGCAGTTTAGGTGCCAAGCTGTTAAAAAGTGTATGTGTGTATGTGTCCGGGAGCAAACAAACTGTTCATAATAGTGTTAATAAAATATGAAAAACAACATGAATTAACACATTTATCATTTGTATGTCACATTTATCTCTTTTAAGAACTCATTAATTTTATATTGTGTGCTATGTGATTTTTCTAATTGGTTTTAAGTATTTATGTCATGGGACCACAATGTGATTAATTGTTCATTTAAGAAAGGAACTGTTCAGATTATTCAGTAAATTCTTTGTTCATTTTTACAATGATTATGTCTTCTGACTTCTGCTATAGGCCTATTCTCTTGGCTGGTAAATGAAAGTTTACATAATTATTCAGTATTTTGTCAGTCTTTTTATTCTTTCTATGAAAGTTAAAGGACCTGTTATTGCATTGATATCATCTTGTCCAGATGCACAGTGTGATGTGGTAGCACAATAGAAATGAACTGCAAGAGCTTGTTGAGGGATAAAGACTGATGAGAGGAACACCACTATTTGAGTATATGTTGCATAAATGGACAAGTTTGTCACACTCAGTGCACAGATACCATATATTGTATAACAGGTTTCTTTTTACTTTATTATTATTATGACGATCACAGTTAAATGTAATGTGGTAATTAAAAAGGAAGAATGTCATTGTACAGGTAAATTTACAGATGAAAATAAGGCTTTATACTTCAACTGCACGTTTCATTTTCATATATTTATAAGAGAATAGTTTATCAGAAAACGAAAATTAACCATGGTTTTACTACAACAACAAAATACATGGTAACTGCAGTAAAACAATTTTAAAAATTGTAGTTAAACCTTGACTAGTGTAGTAAAATCATGGTTTTGCTGATAGTAATCACTACACAAAAACCATTGTTACTAAACTCTTACCATACTAAAACCATGTTTAATAAAGGGAGGTACCATAATGTGTGTTATTAATTGTTCACTAAATTCCACTGCAGTGTAATTGGCTCCTGTAGGCAGTGTTTGAATCAACAGTGAATATATATATATATATTTTAATATTTGGTGCAGATCATTACAATGTTTATCTTATATCGTGTACATTCTCACTCACTGTACACGAAACAACAGAGCCGTAAATCTGCCTCCAGATCTGCAGCCTCCTCATACTCACTTATAAAGCAGTGAGCGTCTTCTGTCTCCAGTACAGCAGGAGGCGCTGCAGCTCTTTAGTCCGCAGATAAACTCACTAAAGAAAGAAAGAAAGAAAGAGCGCGAGTGTGATGTGTTTGTGTATCATCAGTGTTTTTCTCTCTTGCGTGTTTCGTTGACTGTAAACAGAGTCTTGTCTCTGTGTATTTTAGTGTTGAGACGTTGATGATGAGATATGCTGTAAATCAAACTGATCTGTCTATGCTGGATATATTGATGATTTCATCACAGAAAACTCTCAGCTGAAGAATGAGGTGGCGTTACTGGAGACAAAGCTGAGGTCAAGAGGAGATTTAGCAATGAATCGAGAGGTTTGTACAGCTTAAACATCATTTACCTGAATCAGACAACTTCAAATAATTTCTAATCTTACTGTCTGTGTGTGTTGTGTTGTCAGGATGTCGATTGTTGTGAATCTTCAGTGTATGTGACTGATGATGGAAGTCTGGATTCAGTGTGGATGAGCAGAGATCAGAGCCGCACACCACAACCACTGCTGGACTCTAAACTCTCTGAAGAGAAATCCAGACACACACAGGACTCCGATCTCAGTCTGACTTTACTCTGTTATACTGAGTCAAAGCCCACAGACACTCAGGACACTACAGTGTGTGACAGTAAACAGAGCTTACAGGAGGATCAAACCTCCACAGAGTCTCTGGATTCTGTCTGTAATGCTGGAGAACAGCAGCAGATCCTGCAGACCACACTGAAGATGTGTTCAGTCAAACTCATCGACTGCACGAACTTCATGATGAAGATTAAAACTGAACCCACAGAAATCAAAACTGAACCCACAGAAATCAAAACTGAACCCACAGAAGAGGAAGATCGCACTGATGAAGATGATGACCTTATTTCATCAGGTATGTCTCCTTAATTATTGTTGTGTTTTTACATTTTTTAACTGGGAGCACCTATTTTGGGTTTTCAATCACAAACTCACTGAGTGCGTTTACATGCACAGTCTTACGCTGATTATGCTTAATAAACTGATAACACGTGGGGTCATGTAAATGGTTTTCTTTAATCGGGGAAAGCCCATAAACGGCGTAAGAAAAAAACCGATCAGCACAGGTAGTGTTTTTGCTCATTACGCCGATTTCGCGTGGCACACCTTAACCGGCTTTCTCACGGTTTTGTCCATGTGCGCATGTCTCCGCGTATGAAAGATAAACGTCACACGTGGAAGTAAGCGCAAAGTAACGCATAAAAGCCCGCTCGACTAAAGCAGTTCAATTCAATTCAATTTTATTTATATAGCGCTTTTCACAAAAGTCAATTGTTTCAAAGCAGCTTTACATAAATAGAAGCAGTGAAAAGCACAGAAAAACGACAGATAGCACAACAAAATACATGATAGCAGTTAAATTTGCTGCGGCTATGACTTAATATTATAAGTTCACGTATTACTAAAGCAACGTCTAGAAGAGGAAGCTAAGTAAAGCCCAAAAAGGCTGCCTCCCCGGGGTGAAAAACCCCCTAGGAGAAAAAAAACCCCGGGCTTTTATCCGAGGAAAAATAAGTCCTAGGAGGGAAAAACCCTTGGGAGAACGGATAAGGAGATTTAGCGGAGATTAAGCGGTTCTGCCGGTGATCGTCGGTCAGGCATCAGCTGGGCATCACGTTGAAGGACGGCCAGTAGATCAGAGGTGTGCCGACTTTCACATCTACCGGGACTGGGTCTGTTTGTCTCGTTGTCCTCGGGTCGAGGACGAGACAGGGAGAGTAAAACAAAATCGTATTAGCGTAGCGGCCGTTCATATGTATTGAAGTGTCACACAGTGATGTGGTTTAACTTAGCTTAGTTCCAGACAGACTAACTATTGCGGCATAATTATATTATCCACAGTTGAGGATTTAGCAAATTGGGGGCCCAATGCGAGGGTATATATGGTAAATAAGGGTCACCTTCCGATCTTTAAGAGAAAATGAAACCTGACGACCCGTTTGTCTAAGGCCTAAAGCCCCACTGTCGTCGTTAACTCTTTCACCGCCAGCGTTTTAAAAAAAAGTTGCCAGCCAGCGCCAGCGTTTTTCATGATTTTCACCAAAGTTTAATGCCTTCCAGAAAATGTTCTTCTTTAAATATTTAAACATACTGCTTTCAAACAAAAAAAACTGTTTCATCCTACCTTTAGTGGTTCTTTTGCAATCAGCTTTTGAATATGGGTAGGTTTTTGCAAAAACACCATATTTTGAGCAAAAAGCAGAGATAATTCCATTTTTATGACAGACTTTTCATAGAGATCCCATTCAGAGCGATCTTTAAAACAGACACGGACATGCAGCAGCTTGCCATAGGGCAATACTTCCGGTTTTAAAAAGTTGCAGAAGGGCGCCACCTGGTGGATAATAGCAATATTGCGGAAAGACGGAAAATCTCGTCATTGGCGGGGAAGCGTTTTCTCTTAATTGACGAGATATCTCGTCAATGGCGGGGAAAGAGTTAATGCAGGTTCAGTGGCAAACGGGTCTATATTGTATACCATTTACAGGACCAGGAGAAAACGGCAAAACATCGCAACCCGACCATACGTGCTAACCCGTTTGACTAAGGCCGGATGCCCCACTGTCGTCGTTAATGCAGGTTCAGTGGCAAACGGGTATGTATGGCATACTATTCACAAGACACACGAAAGCGCGAAAAACGCAACCCAACCATACATACTAGGGCTGGGTATTGTTAGCAATTTCACAATTCGATTCGATTTCGATTCTTGATGCTTCGATTCGATTCGATTCAATTCAATATTGATTTACTTCCTTCGATATCGATTCAATAATAAGTAAATACACAAGCAATTAAGGACCTGAGTATATTTTTAAATAATGTGTGTAGTATTACTAATGTTCAGAGGTGGGAAAAGTATAAACTATTTTACTTAAGTAAAAGTAAAGTTACTGGTCTAAAAATCTACTCAAGTAAAAAGTAAATCATTTTAACTTTACTCAGAGTAAAAGTTACTTTTTTTACAGCGGGGAGAGGTGGAGGATTTTAGTATAGTTCAAAAACGACAAGGGAATATAAATCTCAAACTAGTTATTTTTAATTGTAGGAACATCTTTACAATTAAAGTGCAATAACAAAAAGTTAATAAAATAAAAAGCTTTTTTAAACTAAGAAACATTTATGGAATTATTTAATGATTTTACATGTGAGTTATGCACTTTTGAAGGTGGTCAGCAGCTTGTAAATACAATTACTATAGTAAGGTTGTAATTTATGTATTGCTGGTAACATACATTATTTTATTAAACTATATATCTAGTTTAAATGAGCATATAATGAGATGAGTGCCATGTCATACTTTTGACACGTTTATTGTCTTCTAGCGTCCCTGACCTGGGTACCTGATGTCAGATCTCTCTCTCTCTCTCTCTCTCTCTCTCTCTCTCTCTCTCTCTCTCTCTCTCTCTCTCTCTCTCTCTCTCTCTCTCTCTCTCTCTCTCTCTCTCTCTCTCTCTCTCTCTCTCTCTCTCTCTCTCTCTCTCTCTCTCTCTCTCTCTCTCTCTCTCTCTCTCTCTCTCTCCTCTCTCTCTCTCTCTCTCTCTCTCTCTCTCTCTCTCTCTCTCTCTCTCTCTCTCTCTCTCTCTCTCTCTCTCTCTCTCTCTGCAATGTCTAATGACCTGCGCATTTTCGAGGACGTTCTGAAGTTGTGTTTGACTTGACGCGAAGCTGCGATGGATAATGCGCATTGTATTAAAAACGCGTCGTGCAAATGAGCGTTAAAACCCGGTCTGCAATTTCGTACTCGAGAGCATGAATCCTACCTTTCATAGGAATGAAACACTCGCTTCGCGTCAGTGGAAAGTGGTCGCTTAAATATGGCCAGGGGTTTCTTTCATAAGATTTGAACTGAGGCGGGTCTGCATTAGCGCGCGCCTGTCTCGTCCGTCTCCATGGTTCTTTTTGCGCGTTCCCCCGCCCATCAATCATCCGTTGCGCGTCTTTATCACCTTGCTTAAAAAAAAAAAATACTCTGTAACGGATATGATTTAAAATGTAGCGAAGTACAATACTTCAAACAAAAGTAAAAGTAAAAGTACAGATTTTAAAAACTACTCAAAAAAGTAAAAGTACACAAAAAACTACTCATTTACAGTAACGTGAGTAAATGTAATTCGTTTCTTTCCACCTCTGCTAATGTTTGATCACGTTGATGGTGCAGGCTTGAAAGAAGTGCTGCTGTTTGCCATCTTTGATCTTTCTGTTTTATCTTTCTATATAGCGCCTTGTACAACGCTGAACGCTCTCACTAGAGTGTTGCCCACAGCGCCGCCACTGGCCGGGGGGGCTGAATCGATTCATAGGATTTGATGAATCGATATTGAATTGAGAAACAAATAATTGCAATGCATTGATGAATCGATATTTTTACCCAGCCCTAATACATACCAACCCGTTTGACTAAGGCTGGAGGCCCCACTGTCGTCGTTAATGCAGGTTCAGTGGCAAACGGGTCTATATTGTATACCATTTACAGGACCAGGAGAAAACGGCAAAACATCGCAACCCGACCATACGTGCTAACCCGTTTGACTAAGGCCGGATGCCCCACTGTCGTCGTTAATGCAGGTTCAGTGGCAAACGGGTATGTATGGCATACTATTCACAAGACACACGAGTAGCGAGTTACAATAGTCTATTCTAGAGGTCATAAAAGCATGAATAAGCTTCTCTGTGTCAGATGTAGACAGTATATGGCGTATTTTTGAGATATTTCTAAGATGGAAGAATGCTGTGTGGCAGACGTTGGCGATATGACTATCAAAAGATAAGTTGCTGTCGAACATCACACCTAAGTTCCTAACCGTGGAAGATGGCACCACAGTACAGCCATCTATGTGCAATTTGTAATCTGACATATTATGTTTGTAGCGATTTGGTTCAATAATAAGTATCTCTGTCTTATTGGAGTTGAGCTTAAGAAAGTTATGTGCCATCCAGTCACTAACATCGCTAATGCAATTATATTGTAGCTACACCACCCCCTCTCCCCTTTTATCGAGGTTTGTGTTTATAATAATAGTCTTGTGGTGTGGATTCATTTAAACTAATGTAGTCGTCTGCTTTAAGCCAGGTTTCTGTTAAACAGAGTGCATCTAAGTTTTGGTCTGTAATTATTTCATTGACAATAGGTTCTTTATTGGTAAGCAATCTAATGTTAAGAAGGCCGAATTTTAACGTATTGTTTTTAGTGATGCACCGATGCATCGGCCGCCGATAGTTATCGGCCGATTTTTGATGAATTTGAAACCATCGGCATATCGGCAATAGCACGAGAAAGGCCGATACCGATTGTTTATTAATTAACCGCATAAAGTCAATGAATTGCATGTCTGTTGTTCAATTAAAATGATTTAATGTTTGGGTGTGCACTAGGGCTGTTCCGAATACAATCTTTGAGCTTCAAAGCTCTAGTAGAAATCAAATCAAATATTCAAAGCTTCGGAAGGAGGGGCTGAACATATTTTTCTCTTTAATAAAGGCAGGAATCTGTGTGCGTATGTAGCGGCGTGCCTGTCACGCGTGCTGCGAGAACAGCATTAGTGAAACAAAACACAAGCAATACTTTTAATAAGGTAACGTTAGCCTAACATTTTTCTAACAAACAAACACTCCCGTATCAGAAATTAGAAGCATAGTAATTACTGATAACGTAAAGGGTAACTTAGGCCATTTAAATAAAACAACGTAAATAAATGAACGAATGAATGAAGTTCAACAAACTGTAATAAAACGGTAGCATACTTTCAAAATCAAGTTTATTTACTAAAACTTACACCATCCAATACGTTTTTCATCAGTAGAACAATAAAGAAGATATTTTGCAGAAACGGCCAGTGCTCCATCATGCAAGTCAACCGATCCGCCACTTTAAACATGTATATCTAATACAAAAGTAATCGCACATAACTCCGTGTGACATATTGATGTCTTGTGAAGGAAATCAATCAGTTTTTGCAAGAAACTGAACGTTATTTACAACACTATAAGCGTGAATGCCAAAGCAGGAAGCGCGCTTTCCGTTCGAGGCGATCTCTCCTACTGGTGGCGTTTGATGGCTGTTTGCTATGGATGTTGGTCTCTCTGCGCCACCTATAGAGCGGGAGCGTGAAGCGCACTTCCTGCTTGGCAAAATGCTCTGCATTAACGCTGTAAAATATTTATATATATATTCGAATCTCAAAACTGAAAATTGAATGTCAACCAACGGAACGAATATTCAAACATTCTGGTCCAGCCCTAGTGTGCACTATACTTAAGCACCGACAGAAAACCTTTGTTGAGCTGGCTCAAATGTCTTGGACAATAAAAGAAACAGACTGCACTTTAGTGGGGCAAGAAGTCCAACTTTTTTGAAGTAGCAATATTTATACTCTGTTTAAAGCAATAGCACTGGCATTATTTATGTTTATTAAAGAAATCCAATATATATGTAAAAAAAATTAATTAATGTTGTTAATAAAAGAAATGCTGAATAGCAAAAACCACCTTTGAAGGTTGTCATGTTGTCTTATTATATTTGTTTTAGCTTAATTTGTGCCTCTTATTATGTTGGTCAGTTGAATGTTAATTAGATACAATCCATGTTCAGTAAAAATAATTTGATGCAGAAATAAACTAGCTAATAGACAAACTTTTTTTATATCGGTATCGGCATCGGTATCGGCCAGAAGCTGTCTGCTTAAATCGGTATCGGTATCGGCCCAAAAAAATCCTATCGGTGCATCCCTAATTGTTTTCTAATTTTATATTAATCAGATTTGTACCAGATGTAACAAGCGGTGCCCTGTATTTATTTGTTCGGGGAACAGATACAGTTGAAATGTGCTGATATTTCGGTAAGATTGACTCGAAGTGCTGGGATACAAGTGGTCTTGATATGTCACGGCAGCTAACAGATGGACGGTTAAGCCGATCCGTCTGTTTCCTGACCTGGGCCCTGGATAGTCAGACTATATCAGAATTAACACTATTCCGATGACGGATGAAGGCCATCTCGGGTTAGGAGGAATGGTCTTCCCCAGAAATGCTTCCAATTGTCTATAAACCCTACATTATGCTAAGGGCACCACTTTGACATCCATCCATTGAGAGACACTAGTTCTACTATGTGTTTCATCTTCCCGGTAGGCGGGGAGGGGACCAGAGCATATTATATTGTCTGACATTGTTTTTGCACACATCTCCTTAATAGTATCTTTGGTGATTTCCGACTGGCGGAGCCTGGTGTCATTCGTGCCGGCGTGAATAACAATCTTAGAAAACTTCCGCTTAGCATTAGCCAGCACTTTAAGTTTGGATCTAATGTCAAACGTTCTGGCTCCCGGTATACAGTCGACTATGGTGTTTGGTGCCTCAGGCTATGTTTACATTAATGCGTTTATGCTTTAAAACGTGTTACTTTTGCTATGTTTACGCCTTTCATCTACACTACATCACCGTTTTCGACCCTCATAAACGGATTTGTTCGCAAACGCTGAAGACCCTGTTTTAGTTTGAGAACTCAGACGTTGCTCTGAGTGTGAATGAACGTTGGTCGGAGTCTTATGTAAACGAACATCTGATGTTAACGTGACAGCGCATCATTTTCAAAGTAAAAATTATTTTATTCATGTAAATGTTGGTTTGCAACGGAGGTTTTGCCAAAAATAGTAAACATCTACCAGCCAGCTATTATAAACGCTATATCAGGTTTTTTTTAAATGTATCCTTATATATAATGTCTGTTTTATATGAATGTTTGAGTATTGTTGGGTTTAATGTGTTTATGTTTTGTTTAAATTTAGTTAGCTTACCAAAGATAGACTGTAATTTTAAACGCCATATAGGCATTGCAAAGGCCAATATGAAGGGAGAATTGTAATGGGTCAGACATTATTTTCCAGTTTAATGTAAGTTTTGTTTGCTACTTTAAAATGAATTTCGTTTCAGATAATTTGTCTCTTAATTTTAATCGATGTTTTGTTGATACGTTTTGTGAATATAAATTAATAAAAACAATAAACTCAACGTCATTAATATAATGCTCGTTTAGGCGCTTGGCTTTTAGCTATTTGTGTGTTGCTAGCGGAGGAAGTGCACGGACCTCGCACACTTTTAAAAATTAATGCAATAAACATTTCTGGTAGGCTAAAGCAATACTTCACCTCTTACTAAGCTTGATTGAAGTTTGCATTTGCTGAAATTTATTTTTGCTTCAAGTTCGCTACTGTTTAGTACTGTTCACTTGAATGCTTTCTTTTTAAATCATAAAGACCTTTCTGTTTAGTTATAAAATCAAAATTAACCTATTAATCATATTAATATGTTGTAGGGGGGAAATAGAACAGTATTAGACTTTCCCAAACACATTTTTATAGGTTCAAAAATAGTGTCTGTTATAGTTGCCAGCAAAGGACCCATGTATGACTTTTTGTCAATATCGCACACCCCTAGGCTGCATAAACGTGCAAAGGTAAGCTATTATAGAGTAATAAGTTATTTTACACTTTTATGCGCATGCCCAGTTACGTGATTGGTCATGTTTCATGTTTATGGTGGTGTATAGTGTGGATGAAGATTCTTTTTAAAATGCCAGTATAAACGAGGATCGTTTTCATTTTAAAATGCCGTTTTAAAACGCAAATGCTCTAATGTAAACATGGCCTCAATGTTAGTGTTCCTGAGTATAGAATCTCCAATGACCAGGGCACTTTTAAAAGGTGTTTCAGCTGGTGTACTCCTTAGGGGATCGAATTTGTTAGAAATTACCGTAACGTTATGGGTCTTAGAAGGACGCCTTATATGACTATGCCGCCTGACAGTCACCCAGTTTGACCGCCGACTTGACTCTGATGTCGGAACCGAGCCATGTGTATTTTGATAAACACTATGCGCGCTCGATACAGTATTTGTAATATTTACATTAGCATCTGATGTCAGAATTGAGCCATTAGTCTTTTCGCTCGATAGATTATTTGCAACAGTAACATTAGCGGTTTTGCTATCCTCAACTAGCGTTCGGATGCGCGATTCTAGTTCAGCAACCTTCTCAGTTAACCTTAATACTTCAATACACTTAGTGCATGTAAACCCCTCTATGCTAACAGCAGAAGCTAAACTATACATGTGGCAAGTAGTACATGTTACAATAACAAGCGTAGTCTTACCGCTTTCATGCTGGGCGATGGCGTCTTCGTTTACCCGAACGCGGTCCCCGGAGCTGCATCGCGTGGGGTGTTCGGTTGTGACACGCCTCGGTCGCCTGCGAATGTCTGGGGCCAGGGTGATGTGGGGCTTGCTGAATCTGCGAAGGCCAGGCAGCGGTTCCTCCACAGCTTCCCGATCGCTTTCATGTTGGGCGTTGGCGTCTCTATTCAGTCGTTCACGGTCCATGAAGCTGCATCGCGTGGAATGCTCGTTTGTTGCACGCCTCGTTCGCTTGTGGACGTCGGAAGGCAGGGTGAAGTGGGCGCTGTACCTCGCGTTGGATCTGCTAAAACTGGGTAACAACTCCTCCACAGCTTCCCGCTCAGGTGAGGACAGGTCAGAAAAGCATATATCAGATGAATCCGCCATTAGATCGGAAAATGCTAGCTTCAGCCTCCACCGTTTGTGGATGCTAGCGGGCTATATGCTAACACTGGGTGTTTATTAGTGATAAATAGTTTCACGTGGTAGTACTGCTCAATAATCGTCACGGTAAAGTATTCCCATGTAAAACTAATAAGTTATATTATATAAATAGGAATAAGATGGTAAAAAAAGGATTTTAGATGATGAACTCGACGGAGCTACGATGCACGATCTGTTCAGCGTGACGTCACAAACCGGATGTGCCAAGTTGGCAGAGAAACTGTTAAAATAGCAGCTCATGTTACATTTACAGGTTCTGCAGACACGAGAAGAGATACAACAATATAGCTATAGACAGATATGCTGTCGGCTTTTTGACAACTATTGTGTACTATAGGTTGTAACGTCACTGCCTGCGAGAAAACTGGGGCACGTTCAATCTCACACCGGTGCACAACGCTTTGCTACGGTTTCCGGGTTGAACGACATGTTTCCTGGAAACGGTGTGCACGGTGCAACGGCGTGCAACAGGTTTTAGAAGCGTTTTCTCTTGTTTGGTGGGTGTGTCAGAAATGTCGGCCCAATCAGCGGCAAGATGTATAAAACCACGCGGTAAAGAGACAGCTCGCTCAATGGGTTCAAGTTGGAATGTTGTCTTTCATTCTGGACGGCAAGGTCAGTGACTGTAACGTCGAGGGTATTTTACAGTATTAAACACACATTTATAACGATCTCATCAGGCTTCAGAAACATTTAAAAAAAGAACACAAAGAATGGCCTCTCAGCTACCGTATTTGCAACTTTTGTGTCATCAAAACAGGGTGTTCAATGCATCACCGTTTCTGTTTAATAAACGTTGTGCAACGTTTTGTCGGGGCTGAACGCAGCCCTGATAACTTTCTGCAAGTCCCATGTAAACGCAGTTGTCTGCATAGCCGGCTTATTGATTTGCATGTAAATGCATGAAAACAGTTTTCTGTAATAATAAGCAGATTTTTGATAGTTAGTCGCTTATGCTGTGCATGTAAACGTACTCAGTGAGTCTAGGATATCTTTAAAGCCCCACTGTGTAGGATCTACTCCCATCTAGCGGTAAAATTCTATATGACAACCAACTGAATATTACTTTCTAGCCCCCCCCCCCCCATTCGGAACGCGTTTTAACTAGTACGGTGGCCCGGCCGTGTCATGCCAAGGTTAACATGGCTTCCAGTAGCTAAAGCAAAAGCAATGAAAAAAATGAACAATTTGCAATGTCCTTTGCCTGTGATCCGTCAAAGCACACAGATTTATGTTAAACATGTAAAAAGTCTGATTGTCATGATATGTCCGCTTAAAATCACATACAAAAAGCAACCATAAACGTAGCTTAGACACTCCTTTTGCATCGACACGAGAAAAAATATCACAGGGGCTGTTACACTTGGTATTTAGATGTGTTTTTGTCGATCAGATCACATGTGGACGAGAGAGACACATTACGTTTACACTTGGTGTTTTAATCCATCTCTTTTTGTCCATTTTCGACCGCTTCTTTCCAGATTACTGAGGAGATGGTCTGTGGATGAGTCCCTCTCCTGTCATTTAATCATGAGCGGGAGTAATGACGGGTTTAAATGGACGCAAAACTAATATTATGTAGGGCTGGAACGACGCGTCGACGTAGTCGATTACGTCGATTACGTAATTACGTCGATTTGCCGGAAATGCGTCGATGCGTCGCACTGTTTACATTTTGAAATGAAGGCGGCTTCAGCTCTGACCGGGTGATACAAGTGTTATACCAAACAGACAGAACGCGATCAAAAGTGTGGGAATACTTTAAGCAGAGACCAAAAAAACACATACTGTGTAAAACTGAAATGGCATACCACAGCAGCGCAACACCTGTGTATGATCATCTTAAAAGAAGAAAACCTGGGGCTCTCCGACCTCAAAATGACGAGACATCAGCGTAAGAATTTGAACTATTACAGTAAGTTTTTATACTTACTCTATAAACAATAGAATCAATACATATTGTGCTTAATACAGCTGCGTTTACATCTTCGTTTAATACGAGCTGCGAGACGCCTGACAGACGCGACATTGCATCGCTTCTGGGCAGTATGTTGAAACCGTAAATAAAGAGCAGGACATGTTTTTATATTAAGAAGTTATGAAATAATAAGTTACTGTCACATTGAGAACTTATAGGCATGTGCCCGCGTGCACTGAAAGCCAGCTGGCAGTGCGGAGTTCCCAATGAACGTCTTTTTTGCGAATATGTGCGCAGATATTACAGAAGCTCGTCTTGTAAGGTATTCCTGACATGCGTTTATTTAAAGTAACAGCGGCGTAAACGCCGTTTATAAAATATTAGAAGATCATACTAACTGAACTTGTTTTTTTACCCGGAACTTAAGAAAAGTTAAATGTTAAAGTTAAATGAGAATGCAGTACTACTATTAGTAATAATATTAACAGTAATAATATAACCATTACATTTTATATAAGGGTTCATGAATCACAATGAACTTATTTTTACTTCAGTCTGAACTAATGCTGAGTTAATGCATGTACTAATCATAAACTAATGTTTAAAATATTAATATATGCCTATTTTATTGTTTAAGGTGAATAATTCCTCTTTTAAAGTGGCACTGCCACTTTATTTTTCATGTTGAAAATTTTGGTTTGTGTGTTTGTTTAATTAAGAAAATGCTTAAATAAAATGTTGGCGTTAATGGCAGATGTTACATTTATTATTTGTTGGGGAATTATATGTATAAAAAAATCATTAGACTATTCGATTAATCGAAAAAATAATCGATAGATTAATCGGTTGAAAAAATAGTCGATAGTTGCAGCTCTAATATTATGTCAGAGTCCAATGCTTATGTTTTAAGTAAACGTTACATGTCCATGTATATGTAAGAGCTTTCTCTGATATTGGTGAAATAAGATTGCACAACTTTCACACGCTTGTAAAATGAAACGAAAGACGCGCAGATCAGCAGCGTTTTATCAATGAAAGGCTAAAAATAGGGTTGGCACCGTGTGTTTGTGCTAGAGGTCAGAAAAGATGAAAAACATTTATCTCAGTACCTCAGATTACATAAATGGGCGGAGAGACGGCGTGTGGCTGTTCGAACACATTAAACCACATGCGTGTTTACACTAACTGCATAACCATGCTAAAGTTAGCCAAGGAACTATAAAACTTCAGGTTAACAACATGGACTGTATCGATGTAAACGAATATGCTGAATTACCTGTGGTGAAGATAGAAAGTAGCAACTTCAGTGTCCATTGAGCCCCATCTTGGAAAACTAACTCCAATATTGACTTTGGTCTTGATGTTTTTCCTGTCGCGTTGTCGTTTAAAATCCCTGTTTCGCTTCCTTGGTGACTTGTTTTAATGTCCTCGAGAATATGTCTTCAACAGGCTTTCAAATCAAAGCATTAGATCGGAGGTTTATCACGGCGTGCGGCTGTTGTAAAATCCGAAGGATTCCAGTGTTTCCCACAGGATTTTGAGATACTGTGGCGGCGATGACGTCACACGCTGATTAGCATATATGTGACGTCATTGCGTCGTGATTTACTCTTTGATCCGTCACATTATATTGCATTTTAAAACAACTAGGATGCTATTTTTACATAGTTTCTGTTCTGTTGTCTATAAAATAGTGACTAAACAGGACCCAGTAACGACCCACGACTCAGTAACTCTTTGTTTAATCCAATCAGCTCTTTCTTAAACTGAAAAAAATCATCATACGTTTACATTGAGGCTGTACTGGTGTTGCTCTTCTCATCAGTGTTGTTGTGTTATGAGCGCTTTTTTATTAGAAATACGAGTGGTATTTTATTGTATAGCGCAGACAATTTGTTGCTAATTCAGAAATATGAGAGAATACACAGTTGCTGTTACTACAGAACACGTGCATGGGCATGCCGCATAATAGGTAGGGAGAGAGCTCGGACACAGACTCACAGCAGAACGGGTATATGTGGGAAACACTATGCTAACCTTTTGTTAAGTCACTCTCATGATGAACTTAATCAGCCACCGACTTCTCTGTCCGTGACTGTTGACGTTTACGCGAAAAAGAGAAAGTACACGGAGGAACACGGAGTTAAATACTTTTCACTGTTATGTGAGAGAGGCGTGCAGGCTCAGCAAAGAGAGGGGAGGGGACCGGGGGCTAGTGGTGTGTCGTTCATGAACGATTCGTTCATTTTGAACGAATCTTTAATATGACTCGGGACTACTGAGTTGTCTCAGAGAGTGATTTGTTCATTTTGTGTTGACCGCGCATGCGCATTGCGCAACATATGGGCTCTGAATCTGAAACAGAAATGATTAGTTCATCGTTCTCTTGAGTCTCGAGTTCGGGACAGGTTCAAGTCTTTTGTTCTTCCTGTCAGTCCCATAGAGGCTACACTACCAGTACCGGAAAGAGAAATGATTAGTTCACCTTTCGAGTTCGGGTTCTCTTTCCGGTCCTGTGCTGTATATCATACGGCACAGCCTGGCCGAACACAGAGAGTCAGTAAGACAGTGACGAGTTGACAACTAACATCTGTAAGTTAGACACGAGAGGAGGCGTACAAATGTGATAAATATGGAGTTCCGTTTCTTATATTTTGGCTTTGGCTGCATTACCATGACTTGTACACGAGGACTGACTTAGGAGTAACCTAATAATTTCTATCTCTTGTATATGTTTCAGAGCTTGTGTCAAGAAATAATGAAATAAGGATTTTTATTTCTCATAACTTGTTAGAAATGTCATATTTGACTCAAAAAAAGATTAGTTCATTTTGATGAACGAGATTCAAAGATCCGAATCAGAAAAATGATCCGAACTTCCCATCACTACCGGGGGCGCGTGCTGTTGCGCTGCACACAACGAGAGAGGGAGGATGGAGGCGTGCTGAGCGCTCGCTGCAATGAATTAAGCCGTTTTAAATAGTAAAATTAAAATGTAAATGGGAATCATGAAAAATCTATTTGTGGCGGCCAGTGTTGATTCTGTGGCGGCCCGCCACAGATAAATGAATATATGGGAAACACTGGATTCAGTCTACGCAGGTCGCATATCCGGGCTGCATAAGTCATCAAGCCTGGTTTATTTAAATTAACTGAGAATTACATTCACAAGTCATAAGCATATTACATCAATTTACAATTAACTAAGAATAATAATCAACTTTATAATTGTTAATATTCTTAAATAAGACTGTCTTGATGACGTATACCGCCTACACATGCAACCTTCAGTTAGCGGCCAGCGTGAGTGTAGTCTGAAAGCGCGAGAGACGGAGCTTGAATTTCAGGAATGTCCCTCGTCGGCGAATGTATTTCAAAGATGGAGGCACAACATGGATTCAGCCAGAGAGCGATTCGACGGTATGCATTTTAAATAGCAGATTCTACACTTACGAGAATACTTTGATTAGTGGGGTGGAAGTAATTACACATGAATGAGCACATACTTTTGAAAGAAAACATGGGTTTTTGCTAAGAATTAACTAGAAAAAGTACACAGTGGAGCTTTAATGCTTATTGAGCAACAGGTATATAGGCTTAAAGGGTTGGTTCACCCTAAAATAATAATTTGATCATAAATCACTTACCTCTGTGTCGTCCTTAACCCCCAAGTGCTCCGATTGTCTTATGAACAAATTTGTAGATATTTTTGATGAAGTCCGGGAAGCTTCTTTCTGTCCAACTGACTTCAGTTAGTTTCAAAATTCCCCAGAAAATAATGAAGGTCGTGCTCATAAACAGGAAATAATATATGGAATTATTTGTGCATCTTTGAATAACTGTAAGAATATTTCCTTTAAATATAATTTTTGTCATATAAAGTTTTAAAGCTCACGTAACACATGCTGTTTCTGCATTTCTGATGTTAATCTGGAGTACCTATAGAGTAGTATTACATTCTTTTTATCTCTGAAGAGTCTTTCAGGACACTCCACTACAAACAATTACACAAAGGAAATAGACAGCATTTGCACACACACTGAGTGCGTTTACATGCACAGAATAAGCGGATTACTATCAAAAATCTGCTTATTATAGAAAAATGTTTTCATGCGTTTACATGCAAATCAATAATCTGGCTATGCAGACAACTGCGCTTACATGGGACTTGCAGAGATATCAGTTTTCTCGCTGGCAGTGACTTCACCACCTATAGTACAAAATAGTCATTCAAAAAGTCAACGGCATATCTGTCTTAAGCTATATTGTTGTATCTCTTCTCAGGTCTGCAGAACCTGTAAATGTAACATGAGCTTCTATTTTAACAGTTTCTCTGCCAACTGCTTTAGTCGAGCGGAGACTTTTATACGTTACTTTGCGCTTACTTCCGCGTGTGACGTTTATTTTTCATACACGGAGGTCACGTTATCATTTTATTAAGCATAATTGGCGTAAGTCTGTGCATGTAAACGCACTCACTGTCGTTTTCTCTTCTTTAATTTTTAATTCTTCCAAGAACAAAAAGCTGTGGAGCATTTTCGTCACCCTAATGTTTGATTCCTGTTTTTTGTTTGTTCTAAACTTTGTTTGCAATGGTGGATTGGCTACTTTTCTTCACTTATCCTAATTTTTTTTTATTTACTGTAAATGTTGCTCATCAGTGATGCCCTGACGGCCTGGTAGAGTAATAATTTTATTAAACAATAATTTGTATTGTGTGTCGGAACACGGTCAATACTTTGAAAGCTCCACGGACACGTTCGCCAAACGCGGGAAAAAGGTACACCTCGCCTTCGTGTAGCACGCCCCCTTGTCACGTACTTGATGTAGGCACGGATACAATGATGTTTCCGAAAAGTGGATCATGGAGACATTTTAATCGTTCGCGATATCGTCATATCGCTCACCCATATCCATTTATTCGCAACACATGCTCCGGATAACAGGACTGACACCTGTCTTCTGTCTTATGTGTGAATCTAGAAAAAGATACAGAATCTCAATTCTTCATATAATACAATTTAATTGTATTATGTTTCTTTCAGGTGTGAAGAGTGATGCATGTCTGGATATAGAAATAACGTCCTCAACATCAAAAGAGCGACTGACAGCACAAACTCTTTCCTGCATCACCTGTGGAAAGACATTCAGCTCACGGAGACTTTTAGAGAGACATGAGAGAAAACACACAGAACAGAAACTCTTCACCAGATCTGAGATCAGCTTTACTACCTTACAAGAGAAGAAACTTCATTCAGAAGACCACAGAGAGCAGAAGAAGCAGCAGTTTCACTGTGAGCAGTGTGGGAAGATTTGTGTCTCTTCCTCTGATCTAAATGTTCACATGAGGACACACAGTGGTGAAAAGCCTTTCAACTGCACTGAATGTGGAAAATACTTCAGAACCAAATACAATCTTAAAGTTCATCAGAGAGTTCACACAGGAGAAAAACCTTACGAGTGCCCTCACTGTGAGAAGAGATTTAGCTGTAAAAATAATCTGAAGACACATATGCTTTTACACACCAATGAGAGACCGTATCAGTGCAGTGAATGTGACAAAACCTTTAGGGATTCACGTTCATTAAAATCACACCAGAATACTCACTTTAAAGAGAAACTCTATCAGTGTTCACACTGTGATAAATGTTACGATCATAAAAGTCATCTAATAATCCATGAGAGAGTTCACACTGGAGAGAAACCTTACGTCTGCGCTCATTGTGGAAAGAGATTCGCTAATTCATCTAATTTAAGAGTTCATGAGAGAGTTCATACTGGAGAGAAACCTCATCACTGTAGTGTCTGTGGGAAGAGTTTTAATCAAGGGTCTTCATTACTAAAGCACAAGAGAATTCATACAGGTGAAAAACCTTTCAAATGCTCTCAGTGTGACATGACGTTTACTTGTTCAAGTAGCTTAAAAAACCACGAAAGAGTTCATACTGGAGAGAAACCTTATCACTGTAGTGTCTGTGGAAAGAGTTTTAGTCAACTGTCACCCTTAATAAGGCACCAGAGAATTCATACAGGTGAAAAACCTTACAAATGCTCTCAGTGTGACAAGACGTTTGCTCAGTCAGAGTACTTAAAATCTCATCAGAGACTTCATACTGGAGAGAAAACAAAAAGGAACAGTATGTAAGAAATTTATATAAATTAATCATAAAATGGCCCTGATATGTCACTAGACATAAAGAATTAATTTTCATTTCAAATATTTATATCACTGACATCAGTGGCCTGGCAAGGATATTGTCATTTAAAAAGTGGAGTTGCAGTCCTCAACTGATGTTTATGTTGTCATTTTGCGTATTGGCCACTAGTTGTGTGATTGCAGTACCAGTTTTGGCCACAATCCTACATACTGTTCCTTTAACACTGTAATGTTTGTGGGAAGATTTTAGTCAACAGTGAAACTAACTTAAAGGTCACGTTTTCCTAATCCTATTTTTTAAACCCTATTTAGTGTGTAATGTTGCTATAATAGCATAAATAATACTTGTAAAATGATAAAGCTCACTGCCAGGCGATATATTTTCTTTAACAGAATTCGCCTTTCAAAGCTTACAGCGAACGGCCGTTTGGACTACAGACCTCTACTTCCTGTTTTAATGACTACAGTAGAACAGTTTTTGACTAAACCCCGCCCACAGGAATATGTCAGTCGCCAGCTAAGCTAACTGCAAGGCTGATTTGTTTTGAGGACAGTGAAAACAGTGCTATACAGATAAGTAAATTATGTGACCTCTAAGCACAAGAGATTCCATACAGGTGAAAAACCCTTAAGTGTGACAAGACGTTTGCTCTGTCAAGTCACTTCCCTTTTGAAAAAAAACCCAATAAAACCTTTACAGAAATTCCTAATGGTTTCCATTAGCTTTTACCATTAAAACCACTACAAAATATCTTCCTTTGAACTAGTTAAACGTCTGACCGAACATTTTAAACTGTCAGTGCCTTCATGGATTAAAGTTTTCCGTCGCTAGACGGATTTCCGTCAATTGAAAAATTATTAAATTCACTTTTCATAAAGACGACGTGTACCTATTCACCTTTTTAAGTGGGATGTGATCAAAGCCTGGAGTGGAGCCAAATCACGTTCCTCTCTCCACTGTAAGCGTTCTGTAACCACCACGCACCGGATCCACTCCGGGTTTTCTGGCTGTATCACGTTAAGCTGAGGTAAAACTTTATTTCAGCTAGCATGGACAAACTTATAATGCAGGAAGGCTCCGATGTTTTGGAGATCGATAAAGGTGTAAAAGACCTGGAGATTGACTTAGCGAAATGATGAAGATTGGCAAGGCTTTCAGTTCGTGGGCTAAGAAAACCAAAAAGCCAGGTAACTTGCGTGTCTTTGCACAGTATGACTAGGGGTGCTGTATTTTGGGGGTAAATGATTTCCCCCGTACGTGATCACCCGCGTCCCGTTTTTGACTGCTGATCTAACCAGTGGCTGATACAACGGGTTTGTTAAACTCGTGGGTAAACTTCATGTGGCGCCACAAGAACCAGGAGGCAGATGACATCCAAATCCCGTGAGAGCGATTCGAGGAATCATAAGAGGAGACTGCTTCCGAAATGCTCTAGCGGGACTTTGATGTCAACCACATGTCGGTTCTTGCAGTTGCATTTGCGTGTGGTCACAAAAACTTAACATTTGTACACATATTTAAGCACCACAGTTTAAAAACAAGTGATTTAAGCCATTCAAAGTCAAACAACAGTGCAAAATGCGGCCGCTGTTTCTGTGTCAGATGGGCACGCAAAGTCGCGCATTCGCTACTCATTGTGTGAGTATTTTTGCCGCTTTATTGGCCTTAAATAAACACATGCGTCAAAAATCCAGTCTTTGCAAATATCCTCATATAAACACGGCCATTTAGGTATTAGGAGAAAGTAAACAGCAGAAACATTGCGCACAAAATAGCACATCAGCGCTGCTATTGTAACATAATAATTTGTTGATAAAGGTACAGTCATTCATTTTAC
This sequence comes from Paramisgurnus dabryanus, assembly GCF_030506205.2. NCBI lineage: Eukaryota > Metazoa > Chordata > Actinopteri > Cypriniformes > Cobitidae > Paramisgurnus > Paramisgurnus dabryanus. The sequence goes on from NC_133344.1 coordinate 4,100,641, forward strand.
ATCTTTCACTATGGTTACAGACATCCTGTGCTTATTGTACACGAGTTTGACTCGAGTTACTCGTTTAGGATTTATATTCATACATAACGTTACTGTATAAGAGTTGTGAATGTAAGCTGTTTTGTGAACAGAACAGACCCTGGATTATTTGTTTGTGTACTGAATAATATGATATGAAAAAGTTGTATTTGTTTACATTAGTAAATGCATTATATAACATGAACAAACAATGAAAATATAGAGTATATAAGCATTCTTGTTTATGTCATTACAGTAATTGACGGTAGTTCATGGTGCATTCACTAATGTTAACAGTTTCAACTTTGATTTAAAAAAAATATTAGTAAGTGCTCAAATTAATACATTTACAATTAATTAATTAATAATTAATAAAAGATTCATTAAAGTTGGTGATATTCATGTTTTCTTTTTATATAGTGAGTTATTTAGCTGTTTCGCCTTAATCTGAAATTCCCTGTAAACTACAGCTACCTATATACTACAGGAGACTTTAATATGGAATTAATGGCAAAAAAATCTCCCCTTAAAATGTTATTGGTCTCGCCTACATAAAGTGTAAGTTAAAGGAATATGACTTGGCCTGAAAAAAATATCAGTCAGAAGAATTTTTTTCACTTTAATCCCTGTGCCTTAAAATTAGCAGTTTAGGTGCCAAGCTGTTAAAAAGTGTATGTGTGTATGTGTCCGGGAGCAAACAAACTGTTCATAAGTGTTAATAAAATATGAAAACCACATGAATTAACACATTTATCATTTTTATGTCCCATTTATCTCTTTTAAGAACTCATTAATTTTATATTGTGTGCTATGTGATTTTTAGGGTTCAAGCCCAGAATGGGCGAAGACCCCTATTGTATCTGTTAGTTTTCTTTTTCTTCCTCCGCCATTGCGGTCTATGGCAGCCTATAGAACCGTACATAGGAAAGTTATGAAATTTGGCACATTGATAGAGGACTGTCCAAAAAGTCTCCACAGCAAATTTGAAGCCTGTACCTCTAACCCGCTAGCGCCACCAACAGTCCAAATTTGCACTTATGTATTTGCTTATAACTTCTGACCCGTAAGTCCTAAACACTAAATTCCGCCATTTTGATTTATTCATAAAACCTACTTTTGCGAACTTGTCCTAGAGCTTTTGCCCAATTGGCACGAAAAACGGTATGTAGCATCTAGAGACACTCAGGGCAAAAAGTTATTAAAAGAATTTTGAAAAACCATTCCGTTTTCGTATAGCGTGTCAACAAATTTTATGTAGAGGGCAAAAAAACAGGTTTTAGTGTGTATCGTCGCCAATCTTATGTCTATTGACGCCACACTTGGTAGTTGGGATGCCAGTGAGGATCTGAGGGGGCATGCAGAGTTTCGTCACAGTGCCACCTAATGGTCATACAAATGTTGTACATGCTTATAACTTTGGCTCTGATCTTAGTTTTTTTACGGGACTTGTTTCGCTGAAGTCCAGAATAGTTGCCGAGTCCAACGTTACCAAACATGCCAGTTTTCGCCTTACGGTTAGCCCTGCGCAGCAAAACAGCACTTAAAAAACACGCGTGAATATCTCCGCGAGTGTAATTCTGATCGAACCGAAAACACCATAGGAAGAACATTGCATTACCTTCTGAACAAAAAGTTCTATTGGCGTTATATTAAAATTTTCATCAGAAAGGGCCGAAAATTGCAAAAAACAAAAAATTAACTTTACATTTTGTGTTTTTTACACATAAATGGTTATAACTTCGTAAGGCAAAGAGATTTTTTCACCATATTTGATACGCTGATGTACGACCACAGTCTGAGGCTACACAAAAAAATTTTATGCTTGCACCACTAGTTGGCCTTATAATTGAACAAAACCTTTGAAATCAAGCCACACTATGGTCATGCAACTGTTTCTTCACTAAACTAAAGTGTATAGTCATAAAACTAGCTAGATGTAACACAGTTATGACCTGAGGTTGCATGCACAACTTTGTCATTGCGCCACCTAGTGGTTTTGAGATAGAAATATGGTATTTTTGCCTAAAACTACTCCAACAGTACATCTAAAATCTTGAGTCATCATGGATTATTCCTTTCATGGCTTGGAGATCATTGGTGCATGACAATTAACTCCTTAGCAACCAATTAGGATACCTTATCAACCCTTTTTACAAGAGCTATATCTTTGCATCAGAACATCGTAGAGACATGGGGGTGGTCTCTTTTGACTCATTAACACCACAGTAACATTTTGTGAGCTGAGAATTGCCACTGCAAGCATCACTCACATTTTCTTCAGTGTTCTAGTTGTCAATGCTCCTCGAGAAGAGAGGGAGAGATTACACTGACTGAAAACACAGCTTTTTTGCTGATAACTGTTATATTATTTAGTCTGAAATTAGGGCTGAAACGATTCATCGAGTGACTCGATTTACTCGATTCAAAAAATTCCTCGAGGCAAAAATTCTGCCTCGAAGCCTCGTTAAATTCCTATGACGCGCACTACACGCGCCGAGATCTGATTCACACGGACCGTTGTTCAATGTTCAGGAAGCACATCATAGCGCGTGGTAAATTTTGAATTTAGTTGGCGCGATGGCGGAGCGAATATGTCCATAAACGGCAGAGAGAGACTGTCTAAAGTTTGGGATCATTACATTATCATTACATTCAGCATCTGAACCGAAAACATCCACTGCTGTTTCACCAAGCGTCGATGAAACAAGGTAACGTAGCTTCCGTTGATTTTAATCCCATACTGTATTTGTAGCGATGTCGTTATGCGGTTTGACTAGATATGATGTTTAGCTTTGATGTTTTTAAGTAGTAAACGTATTCACGTTCAATTGCAGGACAGTATAGATTAAAAAAGAACCCCTTCACACACACGCATGCACTACAGGTGTGTGTACCAAAAAACGGCACCACAGTGCAATCATATAATGGGCAACTTGTAATCTGACATATTCTGTTCAATAATAATAATCTCTGTCTTATTGGAGTTTAGCATAAGGAAGTTATTCTCTCTCACGCGAGTCAGACCGATCGCGCAATGCATCACATATGCTTAAACTTTTATCTAGCCACGCAACAATAATTTCAGCATGCATTCACTGTATACAGCGGGACGTGATGTTGTGATTTTTCGAACGGATTCTTAACCTAAAATGCACCGCAATGCAAGTGATGCAAACCAAATGCAGCGTTCTATTAAAAAGTAATGTATGTATTTCTGCAGTACCAAAATGCAATGAAGCAACTGAACGTCTGACTGGGGTGTCACTCTTCCTCACGCACAGAACGCGTGCACACACACAAACACAAGTGCACGTGCGCGCATACACACAGGTTGTTACCATAGCAAATAGGCTCATCCCAGAAATGATATATTATATGTTAAAAGCCTAATGGTAAATGCTGCAGGTGTAGAAATGTACATAAACCAGATATTTACTTTGATGTCAGGGCTAGATTACAGCATGAAACCAGTTGTGCATATTAATAAATTAAAGTGTTTAATTGTTGGCACTGGCACTTATAAACACTAAATGGGTAAAAAATTGAAATAAATAGGCTTATTTCTTGGAGCCAAATACCTCTGTTTTTTTAGAAATAAAAGCCAAATGCTTGAACATTTTACAGCCAAGTCATTTTCTTTATGCATTATTTGTTTTGGTTGTTTAAAAACACACAAAAAAATTATCCGATTACTCGATTAATCGATCGATTCAGTGCTAGATTAATCGATTACAAAAAGAATCGATAGCTGCAGCCCTATCTGAAATCAAGAGATTTTCCTAGGTTCTTTAAACTGCTCATCCGAATTCAACTTTACTTTCTTCTGTGCCCTTTTTGGCTTGACCCCGGCATTGCTGCTTGCAGCTATATTTCTAATTGGTTTTAAGTATTTATGTCATGGGACCACAATGTCATTAATTGTTCATTTAAGAAAGGAACTGTTCAGATTATTCAGTAGATGCTTTGTTCATTTTTACAATGACTACGTCTCCTGACTTCTGCTATAGGCCTATTCTCTTATTCTCTGTGCTGGTAAATTAAAGTTTACATAATTATTCAGTATTTTGTCAGTCTTCTTATTCTTTCTAGGAAAGTTAAAGGACCTGTTATTGCATTGATAACATCTTGTCCAGATGCACAGTGTGATGTGGTAGCACCATAGAAATGAACTGCAAGAGCTTGTTGAGGGATAAAACTGCTGAGAGGAACACCACTATTTGAGTATTGGTTGCATAAATGGACAAGTTTGTCACACTAGTTTCACAGCACAGATACCATATATTGTATAACAGGTTTCTTTTTACTTTATTATTATTATTATGACGATCACAGTTAAATGTAATGTGGTAATAAAAAAGTAAGAATGTCATTGTACAGGTAAATTTACAGATGAAAATAAGGCTTTATACTTCAACTGCACGTTTCATTTTCATATATTTATAAGAGAATAGTTTATCAGAAAACGAAAATTAACCATGGTTTTACTACTACAACAAAAAATTGTGGTAACACAATTTTAAAAATCATAGTTAAACCTTGACTAGTGTAGTAAAATAATGGTTTTGCTGATAGTAATCACTACACAAAAACCATAGTTACTACACTTTTACCATAATAAAACCATGTTTAATAAAGGGAGGTACCATAATGTGTGTTATTAATTGTTCACTAAATTCCACTGCAGTGTAATTGGCTCCTGTAGGCAGTGTTAATCAACAGTGAATATATACATATATTTTAATATTTGGTCCAGATCATTACACTGTTTATCTTATATCGTGTACACTCTCACTCACTGTACACGAAACAACAGAGCCGTAAATCTGCCTCCAGATCTGCAGCCTCCTCATACTCACTTATAAAGCAGTGAGCGTCCAGTACAGCAGGAGGCGCTGCAGCTCTTTAGTCCGCAGATAAACTCACTAAAGAAAGAAAGAAAGAAAGAAAGTAAGAAAGATAAACTCACTAAAGAAAGAAAGAAAGAAAGATGCGTCTATGCTGCCGTAAATTCAAAAGAAGAAGAAAGAAAGAGAGAGCGCGCGTGTGATGTGTTTGTGTATCCTCAGTGTTTTTCTCTCTTGCGTGTTTCATTGAGTGTAAACAGAGTCTTGTCTCGGTGTATTTAAGTGTTAAGACGTTGATGATGAGATGTGCTGTGCTGTAAATGAGTAGGAACTGATCTGTCCATGCTGGATATATTGATGATTTCATCGCAGAAATCTCTTAGCTGAAGAAGGAGACAAAGCTGAGGTCAAGAGAGATTTAGCAATGAATCGAGAGGTTTGTACAGCTTAAACATCATTTACCTGAATCAGATAACATCAAATCATTTTTAATCTTACTGTCTGTGTGTGTTGTGTTGTCAGGATGTGGATTGTTGTGAATCTTCAGTGTATGTGACGACTGATGGGAGTCTGGATTCAGTGTGGATGAGCAGAGATCAGAGCCGCACACCACTGCTGGCCTCTAAACTCTCTGAAGAGAAATCCAGACACACACAGGACTCCGATCTCAGTCTGACTTTACTCTGTTATACTGAGTCAAAGCCCACAGACACTCAGGACACTACAGTGTGTGACAGTAAACAGAGCTTACAGGAGGATCAAACCTCCACAGAGTCTCTGGATTCTGTCTGTAACGCTGGAGAACAGCAGCAGATCCTGCAGACCAAACTGAAGATGTGTTCAGTTAAACTCATCGACTTCACAAAGCTCATGATGAAGATTAAAACTGAACCCATAGAAATCAAAACTGAACCCACAGAAATAAAAACTGAACCCACAGAAGAGGAAGATCCCACTGAGGAAGATGATGATTTTATTCCATCAGGTATGTCTCCTCAATTATTGTTGTGTTTTAAGTGTAAGCACCTCCCTGCTGAAAAAACCAGCTAAAACCAGCTTAAGCTGGTCAAGCTGGTTTTAGCTGGTCTCCCAGCCTGGTTCATAGCTGGTGTATCATGCTGGTTTAAGAGGGGTTTCGGCGACAATTTTTAGCTGGTCAGGCTGGTTTTAGCTGGTCAGGCTGGTCTTAGCTGGTCAGGATGGCTGGTCTTAGCTGGTCAGGCTGGTTTTAGCTGGTCAGGCTGGTTTTAGCTGGTTTAAGCTGGCCAGGCTGGTTTAAGCTGGTCTTAGCTGGTCAGGTGGCTCGTCTTAGGTGGTCAGGCTGGTTTTAGCTGGTCAGGCTGGTTTAAGATGGCCAGGCTGGTTTAAGCTGGTCAGGCTGGTCTTAGCTGGCCAGGCTGGTTTTAGCTGGTCAGGATGGCTGGTCTTAGCTGGCCAGGCTGGTTTTAGCTGGTTTAAACTGGCCAGGCTGGTCTTAGCTGGCCAGGCTGGTTTTAGCTGGTTTAGGTTGGTCTTAGCTTCTCAGCCGGCATTTCAACGTTGAATCAACGTCAGGGATCAACGTTGCATCAACGTTGAATTACCTTTTGGTTTTGCAAAGTGAATCAAAGTTGACTTCACAACGTGGTTTCAATGTTGATTTCACAACATTTCAATGTTGTTTCAACGTCACACTTTCAACATAGGTGAATCAAGGTTGATATCCCAACGCAGTTTTAACGCACTTATTAACACTAAATATAGATTTTTAAATTTCAATACTCACCAAATGATTTGCTGTATATATCATGTTTTAGTGTAATTATTACAAGAATGCAACTTGCTGCTCATTACCAACAGTACAACCCCATCCATAAAACTAAACATCTAAAGTAGGTAAAGTTTGAATGTGAACAATGGCATGTGCCTACCTTTTCTAAATAAACATGAAAGCAGCTGTTAAAATTGATCTTTTATAGATAAAAACAAATTCTTTCAAACAGTTAGGTTTCCAGTTAGTAGTGCGGAAGTGGAATATTCCAAATACAGAATAAAAACATAAAATATGAAAACAAAATAATATTTAAAAGTCATTTTATTCATCTGAATAGAAAAAAATATTCTAGGAAAACTGCAAATATGAATTTTGTTGTAGGTTTAGCTCACAGTCTTCTTATGGCCACCAACACCCTTCCATTCTGGCTCATACTGTACTTAAAACCTGATGACAGCATCTAAAGAGGAAACAAAAGTTATTTAATTTTCAAAAAATGATACATTTTTAGCCAATGTATAAAAAAATCTTGTTATTGCACATCAGGGTGTTTGTGTGTTCTTTAATGGTCTGTCTAGAAACATAGCATAGCCATCTGATGAAGGAAGAAAGCTGTTGTGTTTACAAAGGTGACAATAAGCTTCAATCAAGATCACCTACAGTGCATTCAGAAAGTATTCAGGGTAGACCCCTTTCACATTTAAATTTTAAGGTGGTTGCATGATACTGTAATTGTTTAGATATTTTCCTCATAAATCTACAGTACATACCCCATGACAAAGTAAAAACTGAATTTTAGAAACTTCTGCAAATGTATGAAAAAATAAATATTATATTTACATTATACAGATCATTTGCATCAATATCTGCAATTTAGCTCAGCTGCCTCCAATTTCTCTTGATGGTTGCTGATGGGTTCTGATGAACACATGAAGATATTTTGAGAATGGCTGTAACCAAACTGACCGGAAGCACCATTGACTTCCTTAGTAGGATAAAAGAATACTATAGAAGTGAATGGTGCTTCTGATCGCTTTGGTTACAAATAAATCCAGGAGTTGCAAAGATTGCTGTGTCATACCCAAAAAGACCTGAGGCTGTAACTGCTACTTCAAAATGTGCTTCAACTAAGTACTGAGTAAAGGGTCGGAATACTTAGGTCATATCAACTTTAACCCCCCCCCCAAAAGAGATGCTGAACAGAGCAAACATTGACTGGTTGCTTTTTGTGCAGTCCCTTACCAATAAAAGCTAAGATGGACTCCAGACCTTCTGGACTGTCTGTGAGAGACTTCAAACTCGCCCAGACCAACAAGGCATCTTGTTAGCAGACATCTCGACCTGATCAAAAAATTTGATTAGGAGATGTTCTAATCCTATTTTTAATATATGTTTTACAAACTTACCACAGGTGATCTGGCAAAGCAAAGACTTATAAACAGCATCTTCCCAAATCTCCTCTTCAGGCTCATCTTAGCGATCATTGCATTTGATAAAGTTTGGAAAAAGAAAAACATATTTCATTAGTATAGAATCATAAATGTAATGTTTTGGTTAGAAATACAAAAAACTGTGGCCCAAGTACAACTTTGAAAGAAATAAAGAATGTTTACATTTTTTGTCATGGTACACTGTCACTTCATTACTTTTTGAGTGGTACAGATTGGGCATCTGGAAAGACACATGACTTCACCTCTGTGTATTTTATCACAATTCTTCAAATTGCATGGTAATTAATCTGCCTACAATATAAAACACATAATAAAATAAAAAACAAAAGAAAATAATAAATTGTGAAATACAAAACACTGTATCTTAGTTATTATGATTATTAGAATTTGATCTGAACACAAAACAAATACTAAATGCATTGTAATGTTGTAGGGGAGATGCTTCAAAAATAAATTGTAAATTATTGATTTCTATTACAACATGCTAGCTTGGTGGTGCGTTACAATGGTGGGTGGTAGCTCATGGACATAGCCATCATTTAAAAAATTATGATTAAAACCATAATACATAAAGATAGAAAATAATGCTGTTATGTACACCAAAGACCAATTTTATATGTCAATATGAAGCCTCTCTAAAACTTATGTCAACATCCACTCTGAACTATGAATTAACTTTTGTCTCTGTCTATTGAAAACAAAGGGTTTGAAATATGTAAGCCTACATACTGTAGAAGGAATAGTGACATACAAAAGAAATGAATTGCTGTGCTGAACAATAATTGTTGTATCCTAAATTATTTTCTTATATTTTCCTAATGACAATGAGAAACCAGATATGCACTTTTTGAGCACTTGTGTTTTGGATGCAAATATAAACACAAAGTAATAATACTTACTCTTCAGCCAATGGAAAACATCAAAACACAACAAGAAAATGACCTGTAAAGAAAAGTGAACATAAATATACAATAGTTATTAATCCAGAATTAATGGCTTCTGTTTAAATTCTTAACAGTTTTAACAGGCTACTGTAAACTGTGTCCCCGTACTGTAAGTTAAATAACCTTACATTTACGCGTCAAACCCTACATTTAAATAAGTTGCGTTATAATTAACTAAACAATGTCAAATAAATTTGAAGAACGAGGATAACACATTTTTATAGAAGGTAAAGACAAATAAAAGATATGCACTACATTAGCTCAGATGCGTCACGAGCTCAGTCAAACCACTGCATCAACAGTCAACATTAAAGTTCAGAATATTTTAGTCATATCGAATTAACTGTTACTAAAAACAAAATAAACATAACTGTGAACTTATTTTAATGACTTAACCAGGAATTAATAAAAACTTACCTTAGAATTTGCCATAGAAATGAAAACTGTCGTCTGAGGTAAACGGTTAAAATCCACTTTGAACTCACGAGGACGGAGGCGGCCGCCCGCAAATACGTGTGCTCGAGTTCTTGCTGCGCTGACAGGTTGATAACGTCAATGTACCGCGAGAGTGTAATTTCTTGACTCGCTCTCGCGATACATTGACGTCATCAACGTATGATGTCGGTTCTCGCAGCGCAGCATGAAGTCGAACATGACTAATAATAACCATAGCTAATAACACATAACAAAAGACAAAATGTTAAAAAAACAATAAAGATAGTAAAAAGATGTCCCACGTCCAGAAGAACTGAAAATTAGAACTTGTTTAACAATAAATATTTCTTCTATTAAAATAAACAGAAATATTGTGCTTTTAAAACATAGCTTTTTAGATCTTCATCCGGGGGTGGGTTCAATTATTTCTTAAACATGCATGCACATTTTGTTCTAAATGGACAGAGCTTTATAAAAAAATAAAATAAATGTTTTTATTATAATAAAAGTGTAGTAACTGGTTTTTGATTTAACAACAACAATAAACATAAAAAATTATCTGCTAAGATAATAACAACCAATGATAATTATTTTAATAATTTCATAATAATACTTATTTTAATAAAAATATGGGGCATGTGTGGGTTTTCTGTGGGCATGCCCACTAAAAACCCCCATGGGGCTCAAAAGGGCAAAGTCATAAGGAGCCTGCACGCCTTGCCCATATGGGCCCTGTGTGGGGCCTATTTGGGATGTGGTGTGAGTTTGCCCTGCCCACACTCTCCCACAGTAAACCCCACAGTGGGCCCGCATGGGCATGTTTTGCTTACAAAAGGCTGAGGGAGCTGTCTGTGGCACCGTAAAGAAAGCAGAGAAAAGGTTGGATGTTATTACATTATTAATGGTATTCTTAAAATTTATATTTGAAACGTTATATTTTAGACATTGTGATGAAAATATACTAAAAATAAAACAACCATAATAATGCTTACAAAAATAGCCTGAATTCATCATATGGAAATCACATGCCCCACCAGTGTAAAAATCAATCAAATAGTATACATAAAATATTTTTATCTTCTTAAACTTTATATAATATGAGCAACCTAGAAAAATATTTACCAAAAAGGCACTTGTTTTGAAAGGGAAAAATAAAGATACAAAAATGATTTATTTGCATGTGTCTAATATATTTTTAACTTGATCAATTACTTTTGTTAAATTTTAAAAATATAAGTATTTTCATAAAATGAGTTTTTACATTTTTATCTAAAGGATTCACAAATTAAAATGTCATAAAACAACCATTTACCATTCACCGTACTGACATTATTTCAATCAAATTTCAACGTTGATTTTTAAGCATTGTATTAACCTTTTGCAACCGTTTACCATTCACCGTTGTTTCAACATTGTATCAATGTCAAGGTTGAAGGTTGGTCATGCCTGCTTGGTGGTCAGGCTGGCTTGTCTTAGCTGGTTTAAGCTGGCCAGGATAGAAGACCAGCTTGACCAGCCAGGCTGGAAGACCAGCTTGACCAGCCCTAGTACCAGCCTGGCCAGGCTTGGAGACCAGCTTGACCAGCCTGGCCAGGCTGGGAGACCAGCTTGACCAGCCTGGGAGACCAGCCTGACCAGCCTGGGAGACCAGCTTGGCCAGCCTGACCAGCCTGGGAGACCAGCTTGGCCAGCCTGGGAGAGCAGCTTGACCAGCCTGACCAGCCTGGGAGACCAGCTTGGCCAGCCTGGGAGACCACCTTGGCCAGGCTGGGAGACCAACTTGACCAGCCTGGCCAGGCTGGGAGACCAGCTAAAACCAGCTATTTCCATCTTAAACCAGCTAAAACCAGCTTGACCAGCTTAAGCTGGTTTTAGCTGTTTTTTTCAGCAGGGCTGTTTTGGGTTTTCAGTCACAAACTCAATAATCAAAAGAACAAAAAGTGCAAGTACTAAAATTTTAAAGGAGTTAGGATGGCTTTAATCCTTAAAGCAATATGCTTCTTTCATAATCTGAAAACCACGCCCACCGGGGGAAAAACAATCCATCAATCATCAATAGGTGTGTTCGACTTCATACGGCGCTGCGCAGACTGATCAGCGGCTGACTTGAAGCAGTGCATGTCAGTTAGTTATTTTGTCAGACTTGAGCTGGTGCTGCAGGCACGTGACTCTGTCATATGGTTTTAAAAAAAACGCGAGAGCGAGTCGAGATCAGCTGCCTGAGTCAGCCAGCGCAGTTCGTGAAGAGGAGCTGCACGGGCTGTAATGATTTGTCGAATTCACCGCATGACAACTATCACGTGTGTTTTCGTGTTTATTTTCACGCCCTCAGTTCCACAAATGCTCATAAATCTGTATTTTTATAACAGTTAAAGGTGGAATACATAGAATTCACCACTAGATGGCGCCAAAATGTCAATAACAGCAAAAGACGTAGATTAATGACGCTCTGAAGCAGCGTGGAATTATGGGATTTGTAGTCTTTAACTCAACCGCTAATGGCCATTAATCAGACGCGAACGAGAAATCACGTTGATGGATAAGGTAATCAAGTCTTTTAAATGTTGTGTTTAATTATGTAAGGTTATTGTTGATGTTCAAAACGAAATTGTTAGTCATAGATGTTACAGTATGAGTCCAAATTCGATGGTGTGTTAACCCAGCACAGAATTAAGTGTTCAAACTTACAATCTGAAATGATTTTTCACATAATGTATTGACAGTACAAATCTTATTGTGAGGTTATTATGTAAAATTATGATAGACTGTACAGTACCAAACTCTATTAGTGTCTTATTGTTGTACAATACCTCTTGATGTGCATTATATCGTCCGCGGGAAGACGCACCGATTACAATCTACACGCTAATGTTGTGATCGATATTATAATAGCATATGATTTTTGAAGAGTTACGAATTAAAACATCTCACCCGTCGCTTAAAACCAAGATCCGCATCTCTGTCTAGTTAAATGTTGTCACGAACATAGATATTGATCCTCATTCTTTTTCTCATCTTGCTTATTCACATGTTTTTGCTTGTAACTTTCTCAATTTATCAGACATTTGTCTGAAATTTAAACAGAAAGTAGAATTTTGTTAGTTCTTTCAAATTAAATCATAAACATTTACTGTTTTACCCCGGATTTCCACCGACTGCGGAACGGCTGCGGATCCGTTGCGGAACGGCGGCGGAGTCAATCGGTTTCCATTCAAGTCAATGTGTGTATTTCCACTGACTGCGCTCCGAATCCGTCACAGCTCCGGCCATCCGCAGCCCTCCGGCACAAATACGCAGAGCTTCTATTTTTGACGGATGCCGGACAGCTCCGCAGGGCGGAGCCATGACTTTATCGCGTGATCATACCTGAATTCACGAGAACTCGTGTTTTTTTATTAAATCTTTGCAATACAAACATTACAAACACACACAAATAAAGTCATTAATACAGAAACAACAAATAATAGACAGGAACAGAGCCAGGGGAGTTTCAAATAAATACATTAAAGATAAAGCATATATAAATGTTTTAGCAGCCTTCTTATTTTTTGAATTTTGGATGGATTTGATGTACTGCTCTGTCTATGCGAGATCTCGTGTTGTGATCTGGGCTGGTTTGTAAAAACGTCATAATTCAACGGCATAATGGGCAGAGACAGAACTAGGTATCGCGCGATCATCACGTGAATTTGCGAGACCTCGTCACTTCAGCACGCAGCCGCTCTGCAACAAAAACGGAACTGGTGGGTATTGGCGGACGGCAGAGTGCGGAGACGTAACGCAGCGGAGCTGATCTGCAGCTGCTCCGCAGTCGGTGGAAATCCGGGGTTAGGTGGAATGGGCATCAGACCCACTGTATAATACTTAAAAAATTGGCGTTATTGTTTGGTTTGCGGCTTACTGATGGATCAAACAAGACTAATGTTTTAACATGCAGTAAAATACCTGCTCCGACATAATGGTCTTTTTAAAGCGTATCTTCTCTACCTAGATTGACTGGACACGAATTGAGGAACAGAAGATTATGGGTGTCACTGATTAAAGCAACACTAAAGACTTATTGCTCTTTACTCCCCCTACAGGTTAGAAGCGTCATTTTTCATTACCACTGTCGTAAATACTGCAGCATAGCTGGCTCTGATTGGATTGAAGGTCTGCCGTAAAGCAAGTTTTTGTAGTTTTCACTCGAACTACAGGACCACTACCCGATGGTTGGAAACTTCTTTAGTGCGGTTTTGGCCGATAGAGGGCTGCAAAGCGAATGTGAAAGTGCCATTCACCCTGTTTTGAGTGGATGAACCACTGAAACTTTTTTGGAAACATTATTTTTAGGTAAAAAAAACTCTTTGGTGTTGCTTTAAATCAAACAACCAATCACAGGTGCGAAGACACCAGTCATTGTCCCCCCCTTAAAGTCTCAAGTCATCTTGATCGAGCGAGCACGTGTTGTGCAGCTGCGAGAACATAGAGTCGAGCAAGCGCTCATCCCATCCCATGCATTTGTGACCCGTCACGGAAACCAGTGACACAAGTCGGCAGCACAGCTTTCGAAATAATGAGAGAATTTTTTTTAATCTGTTAGTTGAGATCACGAAGAAGCCTCTCCATGTTTGAGATAGTATTTTTTGTATATTTAAAAGCAATTTTGCGTTTGAAAACCGCTTGTTTTCCCTGAGATTCTAGCGTGCAGCAGGGGCGTTATTGTCTGTGTGTATTTACATACTGGATAAGCCAGCTTTGTTTGTTTTTGTTTTTGCCCCCACCCCCTAAGGGAACAGCGTGGCTGGCTACTTAATGGGGATAGTTTACCCCAAAATGAAAATAATGTCACCCTTGTGTTGTTCTAAACTCAGAAGACCGCCGTTCATCTTCGGAACACAGTTTAAGATGTTTTAACATTAGATTTAGTCAGAGAGCTTTCTGTCCCTGCATTGAAAATCTATGTACGGTTTCCATGTCTAGAAAGGCAATAAAAGCATCATCAAAGTAGTCCATGTAACATCAGTGGGTTAGTAAGAATGTGTTGAAGCATCGAAAAAATACATTTTGGTCCAAAAATGAAAAAAAATTACGACTTTATTCAGCATTGTCTTATCTGATCTACGTGACTTATCTAAGTCGCGTGACTTTAGTGAAGTTTTTTTTTCAAACTTACAGCATCCCTCTCCCCAGACTGTAAACAAAGCTCGGGCACACACAAAAAAAGTTGGGGCGCAACAGATAACAGTCAGCCGCGTCACTGCAGTCACGTGACTTCAGTTTCTTGTGCATAGATATGTATCTAACATCATCATCTGGCGGCCATCTTACCACAGGGAGGCTGCTCACTTGTAGCATTGTGTTTTAATGATGCATGTACATTTAAATGACCATAACCTGTTCAATTTTTACCAATTTTTAAATGGTTTGGTTTCTTACAAACATTATTAATGTGGCTATAATTCTGGATGCTTTTTTTTCTCTGGGGGCCATATAATTGTTCCTGACTGTGATGGGGGGCCGGGTCAGCTATATAACAGAATTGTATGACCCAGACCAAAATGACCACCAGCAGGCCTCATTGTGTAGTAGAGAGTACTAGCCTGGCACAGCCAAAGTCCCTATCAGTAAACGGGTTTCCAAGGGTAGCTAGTAGATGAGCTACCTTATAGGCAGGGCCAGACTGAATCCGCAGACTTTTGTTGCTTTTTCTCTGAAAATTCTGCGGAATAATTTTAAATGTCTTTAGAAGATATTAGAGAATTGAAGCTATAGATATTACAAAATTGCATCTAAAATAATTACTTTTTAAAGGCTAACTGTGAGTTCCCACCAGACGCGCTAGGGGCGGCAAAAACGTGCTATTCGCGCGTAGTTAGATGCTTGAACATTTTGAGTTTACTCGCTGTATTCGCGCGTGAAAGCCGCGCGTGAAATTCTAGTCTTTCGAGACATTCACGCGGAAATTCGCGTCATGGGAGGGGTTTCCGCCAGGCCGGAGATCCAAGCATGCACCCACTCCTTCAAGAGCTGCCCTGACGGCCGCCTGCAGCGCTACTTCCGGCCGGCCTCAGGTTAGATGACCGTGACGGTGGGAGTATTTCCTTCGAGGACTGCAGAGCGCCTGTCTATCGGTCTCCGGTCAGTAAATCATTGAATATTCTGTGTGATTACAAGTAATTAATGACTGAGAACCTCGATAGACATAAATGGGGTGGTTTCCCGGACAGGGATTAGCTTAAACCAACTGTTGTAGACAAAAGTTAATTGTCATTTCAAGTACAGTATTGATAACTGTGTGTTCAGAAGACTATGGGGCAGTTTCCCCTTATGGAAATGAATGTATGTTTGTGGTAAAAGTGTAGTAACCATACTATTTTGGTGTATTGATTATTATTAGTAAAACCATGGTTAACTTTCGTAAGGACAGGGATTAAACTAGTCATAGACTAAAATAAATGTAAGAGCGGTCCAAACTGAAAACCACTTGCACTGTCATATCTTAAAATACATTAGTGTCCTTTGTTTTGTCTCAAAATGCACACAAGTAATGTTTTTAGTAAGGCATGTTTGTTAAAACTTGTTATTTCCTTAACTAATTGGGCAGGTAACTGCTATATTAGACTATCATTCAATATTATGTTTTTGCAATGTAGCAAGCAAATCAGAGCAAATGTTAAATAAATGTAAAGGAGATTTAATTAAGCTTGTTGTTGTTTAACTGTAAAAAGTAAAGAGAAATGAAGATATCACAAACACCAGTTTTATAATTTTATATTTGCTAATATGGAATTGCAATCTGCATTTATGACAATGTTTATTTTATTTTCTCTCTTTCAGATATCTTACCACTGGAGACTCCTCCCGTACAATCACCACCAGCTTCTGTTGATGTCTAAACAAAGTCTAAACTGTGATTTACTATGTTGTGCGCAAAGTAAAATACCAAAACCTTTGGTGACTGTATAGACCATTTATTTATACAAAATACATCAATATATACAAAGAACCTTTACAACTATTTACATAGAGGAATAAGAAAGGATCTTGCTTGGAAGGGGGAGAGCCAAAGTGAAGGAGAGGAGAGAAAGTCTGGTTCATTACCTGCAGAGATTGCTGCCTCTTTTTTAAAACTACATTGTAGGCTCCACATTAAGCACAACTGTGCTGCTTTAATAAATTAATTTGTGAACTTTAAATTTAACAATTTTTTTCATCTGAGGTAGCAACCTCTGCAGGTAAGGGACCAGACTCAAGAGGAAGAGCTCATCCTCTGAGCGTGGAGGCGGTGCTGGATCTACAGGACTGGTCCGGACTCCGGAGTGCTTCTAGGAGGCTGCCACTTCACCACTGATGGCTGCTATCTAGGCCTTCTCTGAGCTCTTCATCTTGGTGGCGCTGTATCAGATGATAACACATTTTGTACAATGAGAAGGCAGAAAAGGATTAAACTTATTCACAAATTGTCAGTGTTGTGTGCTTACTGTAAATATAACATGCATGTAAACATGGCCATTATTACCTGCGGGGACAGCTGCAGATGTTGATGGGTCGGCATGGGAAGCAGAAGCAGCAGCAGGTTCATAGGGGACACAGGCTCACCACCATCAAAAGAACCAGTCGGCTTTGTAATGACAATATGAAATATTAATACAACATTATACATATGGCACATTATATTAGTCAGAGAGAAATTAATTTTCATTTACAACTAATGTTGACTTTTCATTATAAAAAAACAACATATATGCCCTGTTGTGTTGCTTCACTTGGCAATATATAAGACTACGTGGAAAATTAATAGTGTATACTATAAATAGTTTAATTATTTATTAAAAAAGACTAAATATGAATAAAAGAAACAAGGAATAGATTCATAAGACAAAATACTACTGGTTTTATCAACCCAAAACAAATAAAATCTTAGTTTTGACCATTAAACACAGATAGGCCTACATAAGAGCCAGGGAATTCCTGTCAGGGATTTAGCCCAGTTCAGGCTGTGGTCAGCGGGGAAGGAGAACACTGACGTCCGCCTGCTACCTCTGGATCTCATGCCCGAATCTGTCTAAGCAAACATTCAAATAGGCGCTATCTCTACTAATCGACTGCATATTTGAATATTGTACATATATATTCTCGACTGAACTAATCTTAAAACTACACTTTGTGTCCAAAACACGGTAATATTGGTAATAAACGGTCCGTAGGCCTATATTGAGTTATTAGGACATTGCTTACATGTATAGCTCAAATTAAGTAAACTTACCAGATTGTTCGATCCTCCTCACTCACTTTCTTCCAACCAAGATCTTTTAAATTCCTGTTTCGGTAAAAAGTACGAAGATGTCTCACGACGATTGATCTCCATTGTTTTGCATTTCTGCCTCCACCGTCTGCTGGCTTCCTGTAATCACGTCACTACTAGAGAAAGCTCCTGATTGGTTAACGCGGCGCGAATGTCCGCCAAAGTTCAAATTTTTCAACTTGAGCGTTTCCCGCGAATCGGCGTCAACGCTCAAAGCGCTCAATTCGCGCTGCGCCGTTCGCGCGTCAACGCTCGAAACGCTCAATTCACGCGGCGCCATTCGCGCAAAAAGCTCATTTCGCACCGCGCCATTCGCGCGTACCGCGCAGCAGGATGTCTATTCGCGTCTTTGCATTGACTTAACATGTAAATCACTCGCGCTTAACGCCCCTAACGCGTCTGGTCGGAATGCACCATTAATGAAAATGAATACACCTCTGAATTAAACTGGACCAACATGAACCAGAAAATGTGCATGTCAAGATAGAATTATAGTTTGTATATAAAATGAGATATGTGTGTGTGTGTGTGTGTATGTATGTATGTATATGTATGTATATGTATGTATGTATATGTATGTATGTATATATTTATATAAAACTGCAACACTTTCTTTACATATACTACAAACTGCACGGTCCTTACACTGAACAAAAAATAATCGTTGGTCCACTGTTCTTTTAAAACTCTGCACTATCTTATCAACTTTTTGTTTAATGCTAGCCATTTTGCTGTCCTGAACACTGCCAGTTATCTGCACATGTGTTGTCTGTTACTGCTTGATCACGAGCATGTCGGGTGACGAAAATTTGGCAAATATAGTTAATTTTAAAATTAAATATATTTTTTAACTTGAATAAATCAACAAATACCAGATGCGAACATACGATTACTTTCCAAAGAACAATGACAAAAATAAAATTGCCTCATAGGGCCGGTTCAAGTAGTGGGGGGCAGAGGGGCTGGGGTCCGGGCAAAGGGGGGTAGCGGGCCTGAGTCGGCCCGCGGGCCTTAGTTTGGTGACCCATGCTTTAACATGTTTCAAGAAAATAAGTATAAGTAATATTTTTAGTATAAGTATGCAGTGTTATAGGTACATCTTTGATGTTTATAACAAACCAAACGGTTTGAAAATTCGGGAAAAAATTAAGCAAGTTATGGTCATTTAAAAGTACACGCACCATTAAAACACAGTGCTACGAGTAGGGATGGGTATCGTTAAGGTTTTAACGCTATTACTACTTTTACCGGTACTTTAACGGTATTCTTATTGGTAATTTGGCCAATGTTGACATTTGATCATGAACCTATGTTCACATGATTAAGTTAATTATGTGTCTGCATTGCATTATTACAAATTAATTTTTTATATCATTTCTAAATAATATACATGTAAGGGATAATGTAGAGGCAGGAAATAACCCCCGACAGTGTGATCAGGACCCGACGCGAAGCTTCTAGTAGAAATCAAAAATGGACATGAATATGAATTTTATTAGCATATTTGTTTTAAATTAACATTTTTATCCTTCCGCGAAACTTTGCACAGATGCATAAAATGATCGTAATACCTTATTAAGATCCTCTGCTTCATACTTGTCTGTCTCCATTTTTTCTGTTTTAGCCAGTCTTTGAGAAGTTTTAATGCCCATTCTGTATTTTTTTGGTGTGCTGGCTTCGTAGCTGTCATGCTCTATTTTCTCAAGCCAGTCTCAGTAAGCTCTCTGTGTCTTGTCGTTGTTCGTTCTTCTATCCACTGTTTAAATTGTTTTTTCCGTACATGTTAAAATTAATGTCAAAATGTTGTGGTTGTCCAGTGTTTGTCACAAGATGGCCCCAAACAGTAATCTTTATTGGCGCGGAGCGATTTATATCGTACAAGTAGTACCGGCTATGCGTTATTACTTTGGAGCGGTTATTATTTGAAAAGAACGAACCTGCAAATGTCTCAACTGACCAATCGGAATCAAGCATTCCAGAGAGCCGTGTAATAAATATTTGTTAATGCACAAGCGTGGAAGCTGCAGAAAAAATAGGCTATTTATATGTAGGCTATTTTGTAAACTAACTTGAAGTGCTGTGCATTTAGCCAAATAAATGTTTACATACTGATTTTTCTTTATTTGGGATTTTAAAAACAAGTAGAAAGTATGTTGAATGCATAACGTCATTTCTCCCAAAAGAAATCAACAGAATTTCAACGTAAGGTAAGCAAACCAATAAGGGAGATTGTACATTTATATTAAATGATGTGAACAACGTTGATTCAACATGATTTTAGCATACATGCCTGACGTAGATGGGACAACCACCGGAGATGAGCTAGCTAGGCAGTCACAGCAGCGCGACTAGTAAGTAGGGATGGTCCAAATATTCATTTTTTAAACTTCGAAGCTCTGGTAGAAATCAAATCGAATATTCGAAGCTTCGGAAGGAGGGGCTGAACATATTTTTCTCTAAAGAAAGGAATCTCTGTGTTTGTTTGTCGGTTTGCAGTTTTATTATTTGTCAGGAGAGTTGCTGCAGACCCAAGGGAGTGTAGTGTTGCATTTTGGTGCAGTATGGACATGTGACACGTTCAAAATTAATAAACTTTTAATAAACTACAGAACATTGCAAGCCGGAGGCAGCGTTAGAGCTGAAGATCTTTGCCCGAAACCGACGGGACCCGTCGGGACCCGACGGGCTCGGGCGGGTTCGGGCTTCATTTCTAACATTTTACACGGGCTCGGGGCGGGCTCGGGCTTCCGCTCCGGCTTTGTGAGGTATATGAGCGGTCAAGTTCAAATCAGTAGCGCAGGATCGCGCTGAATTCATTTACAGTGGATTTAATGATTTTCCTCATCAAAAACATGTAGCCTAATCTTGGTGAGTAGGTTTTTCAATGTATAACTAAATATGAATCGAGTCTTACATAATTTAGACAGAGGATATAGACTAATGTTGGCAGTAATGGAGAGTATGGAAGGTTTTTTTTGGTCTTTTTTAAATTAATTAATTAAATTATAAAATAATTAATTAAATTATAAAATAAAAAATAAAATCGCAAAATATGTCCCAAATTTGAAAATTAAATGCTAAAATAAAAATTAAAACATTATATTAAATTATTTCATTTTCATTTTTAATGTGATGAAGCATCATTCCGGCCAAATTAAAAAAGAAAATTAAATTGATGATTTGACATTTCATTTTCAATATAATCTTGAGTCAAGACTGACAATATTAAAATAAAAAGTCAAGCTTGAAAAGGAATCTGTAAAAACATTTTTAAAAGGGTTTTTATTCATACCCAAGCAATAATTGGGACAAAATTAAAATGTAAAGTTCAGTTTTAATTTTATGTTCTCTTTAAATTATTTGTTTTCATTTTCTTTTTCGTTTTCATTTTCATTTTCAACTTCAGTGGGTGGCGTTTATTTACTTGCTCAAAAAAGGGGATTGGCTAACCCCGGATTTCCACCGACTGCGGAACGGCTGCGGATCCGTTGCGGAACGGCGGCGGAGTCAATCGGTTTCCATTCAAGTCAATGTGTGTATTTCCACTGACTGCGCTCCGAATCCGTCACAGCTCCGGCCATCCGCAGCCCTCCGGCACAAATACGCAGAGCTTCTATTTTTGACGGATGCCGGACAGCTCCGCAGGGCGGAGCCATGACTTTATCGCGTGATCATACCTGAATTCACGAGAACTCGTGTTTTTTTATTAAATCTTTGCAATACAAACATTACAAACACACACAAATAAAGTCATTAATACAGAAACAACAAATAATAGACAGGAACAGAGCCAGGGGAGTTTCAAATAAATACATTAAAGATAAAGCATATATAAATGTTTTAGCAGCCTTCTTATTTTTTGAATTTTGGATGGATTTGATGTACTGCTCTGTCTATGCGAGATCTCGTGTTGTGATCTGGGCTGGTTTGTAAAAACGTCATAATTCAACGGCATAATGGGCAGAGACAGAACTAGGTATCGCGCGATCATCACGTGAATTTGCGAGACCTCGTCACTTCAGCACGCAGCCGCTCTGCAACAAAAACGGAACTGGTGGGTATTGGCGGACGGCAGAGTGCGGAGACGTAACGCAGCGGAGCTGATCTGCAGCTGCTCCGCAGTCGGTGGAAATCCGGGGTAACGCTGCGTTGCCAACTCAGCGACTGTGTTGCTAAAATAGCGACTTTATTGCTACATCTAGCGACTTTTAGGCCCATTTAGACAAACTTAGCGAATGTTTGGATGAATCTTAGCTTCACATCTGTACAGATAGGGTACTCGCTTGTTCTGGCCAACGAGTGCCGGGTGGCGCTGTCCCGGTGAAATGTGCGTCTGGTGTCTCTGTGCATGAAGCTGGGCAGTGTAGGAGCTGACGCGTGGATGAGATTCGCGTTCATCGTTTACATTTGAAAGGAGGAACAAACAATAAAAAGTGGCTGGTCCGCTGTTATATATGTACGCATTTTCACACATCTGATCCGGTGAGGCGTCAGCCATTCTCATCAAATGCATACACATAGCACAGTGTGATTATTGTGCAATACATAATTATGCCAAAATCCGTTTATGACTGGAGTATCATATGCTCGCAAAATTGGCGTATATATAGCACTATAATCACACTGCGTGTTATTTGTATGCATTTCATGAAAATGGACATGAGTGACCAGTCACTTACTTTTGCAGCGGGCACACTGGCAGAGCAGACCTTCAGCCTTTGTGGTATTTGTAAGTGGTCCTCATTTGTAACGCTGATTTGTGAGTAGGGCTGTGACCGTACGGGATTTTATTTTACCGTGGTGAAGAAGCAACAGAATCACGCGGTTAGACTGTTAGCACAACAACCCACCCCATATTATTAAAACAACAAATTATATTAGCAATAACAATGTGAAATAATATGTATTTCTATATGTTAACTTTTGTTTTTTATATCTTTTGAATATACAATGATTTATAGACCTTTTATGTCATCGTTTATAACCCATTTTATACAATACATTTCATAGAATAACAACCTGAAAACCTACAGAAAGAACATGCAGAGTTTAAGATTGTTTCTGATGAGTTGTGCAAAACCTGATTCCTATTTCTTTAGACATTCATTTTCGGTAAACTCTCCGTGAATAGAAACACACTTCTCCAAACATGTTGCAACTTTTAATAATTTATTGTACAAAAAATGGGTTACAAACAATGACAAAAACTGTTCCATAATTGATATTAAACTCAAAAGATATAGAAAATAAATATTATTTAATGTTATTATTGTTAGTATGTTTAATTAGATTTTCTCAAAGTGGATACAAAACGAAATCGACAATTAATCATTACGTAAATAACTGCGCAAAACTTATGGATACTCCAATCATTGCTTTCAGAAATTCGCTTACAGTAGCTCCAGATATAAGCACAGCATTCAACCAAATAACGAGTTGTGCTGTCAGTATACGGCCTCCTGCAGAGGCGTCATGCCCATTCAAACTGAGGGGGCACCTGCCCCCTTGATTTTTTTGAGCCAAATGGATTTTGCATCCAACCTCAAAATCAAATAAGCGTCCATTAATCTGTTATTTGACTTTTAATCTGTTAATATGCACAATATTAAACATTCTATGCTGCAACCTTGTCACTTTTCGGAGATTTTCGCCGTTTTGGTCGTGTTTTGATCATGTTACATTACTTTTATTCTGGCGGCAGCTGGCGCTGCAGTCAGAGCGCAGCCGCAGACGTCATCAGTGTCTGGGCGCGCTCACGAGTTGCTGGCTTGCTGCTGCATTTGGCAATCTGAGGAATTAAAACGTGTTAGAAACGCTCACAACATTTCCAAACCCCAGTACGGTAATGTGCAGTTAACCTTCTCTGTGTAGAAAATGTATGGTTTTAAATGTGACCGTCTCAACGTTATATTAGCAGAGATTCATCTTCTTGGCACAACGCCAAAGTTCGCCAAAGTTCACGCGGGCGCGGAATCTCACATGCTCACATGAGGTAAAATTTAATGCAAAAATCCTATCCTCTAATAATTTTATCTAAACATATTTTTTAAAATCATTATTGAACATTAAAATCAATCACGTGGCTATAGCTTATGTCATTTTCGTTGTTTATATACTTTATGGATTTAAAATTACATTAATTTTATATGATAATGTAGTTGTTGTGCAAAATGCATTAATTACACAATTAAACAAGCCATTAAGACTTAAATAAAACATGCCGTTTCAGATGTGAATATGATGCAAATGTGTCATCATTCCGATTGAATAGTATTTGATATGAAAGTTAGTCATCACTTTTATTTTGGAGGTTTTTGCATGAAAGCAGGGGTTTTCAGATTGTTAGAAATGTAAGTGCCATGGAAAAGACTGAAAGCTCTATAATATTTCGTTTGATGTCTGTGTATGCACAAATTTCTGTGAGCTGTTGACACTGTGCCCCCTTAAAAAAAATTGGTGCATGACGCCCCTGGCCTCCTGCCTTCATAACGATAGATGTCATGTTTGCCCATTATAGTTTTAAATTATTATTATGCTGTCATTATCATCACCAGCACAGTGCTTCTCCTTGAATGAGAAAGCTTAATATGCGCGTGGCTCGGACTCCTTGCACATGAAATTTCATGGGCATGGCTCTGACATTTTTTTGCAGAGATGTTGTTATTCGCGCAGGGGTTTAAAACCAGGGAGTGAGTTGGTACAGTTCAAGAAATCAGAGCACTTGGGCACATGGGCGTAGATTTAGGGTGGGACGCTAGGGACATGTCCCTAGCAAAATTCAGGGAAGACTGAATTGTCCCTAGCAATAATTTCGACCAAACAATTAATCTGTATTTATATATAACCACTGATGTCCGTCTTATTCTTGTGTTTTCTATTTTTTACTTATTATATTTTTTTCAGGAATCATTTAAATGAGATTAGAAATCTGTTGCAATCCCGTTCTGTAAAAATGACGCTCTATGTGGTACACAAACGGTTAACAGCTTTCGTTCTCTGCAATGCCCGCCTCCGTAACTCACATCGCTAATATGATTGGCTTTGCATTTCTTTAGTCCCGCCTCTCTACTCACATTGCTAATATGATTGGATTACCATTTCTTGAGTCCCGCCGCTCTAACTCACATCACTTTACGTGTGATAGGATGGTTTCACTTTGTACAACGCGCCAATATTCACTCAACAAGACACGCGTGATTATTCGGGCTACAGGTAAGTGAGGAAGAAAGTATTATTATACCCACTGTAACTGTTTCATGCACAAAAAAAGTTGTGTCACATAATGATTTAAGGACAGTGTTTTCACCAATACACGACAATCCCATGTTAACCTGAGGAGTTGCAAACTTTTGTCAACCTTTTATAAATGGGGTAGCAAGGTTATTTAGGTGGTCCCTAATCCATGAAAGAAAATAACCCCAACATGGTAAAAACATGAATTCATGTCATGATTGCTGAATACTTTACATTACTGCACTTACTTGCACAGATGTAGACATAATGTAAGGTTGCATTTTAAACTTAAAACTTTTTTCACACTGATTAACTGTCTGTTAATGAAAAGAAGATTTAATGTGAACTACAGAAACGTTAATAAACTGTGTTCAGGAAACAGCATGATATACATTCCTACTTCAACACTGGGATTTTTTGGCAAAATTAAATGAAGAATTAAATATTACTTGCATATTCTTCATTGTTATAAAGTAAATATGGATTCATATATGTTACAATGTGATTTTCTTTTTTTTTGACAACGACTTAAACAGTTACTGTTTATTAGGCTCTAGGACATAACGAATTGTTTATTATAGTACATTAAATTTGGGATGGCACCGGGGGTGGCGAGTCAGATGTCACTGAGTAAAGTGCATACTGAGTTGTCTGTTGTTTATGTCAAGTAAACGGTGATAAACAGTTTTTGCAATGCGACCATTTTATCTATGTCCCCACCAATGCCAGAATCAAACCTACGCCCTTGTGGGCATGACGCGCTTTATAAGGTTGCGGCCGTGACATCACCGCAGCTGGCATCTTATTACAGCAGTGATGCAGTATTACTGTGATATCGTCACAGCCCTTATGTGCGTAGCTCGTCTTCCACGCTTCAGCTATGGTCAGAAGAACTGTATGTTGTGTCCAGTGCAGTGTACACAGAAGACTCCGAGAGACTCGCATTTCACAGAGGACGCAAGTTCTGATACTTGTACAGACAACACATAGGCTAAATAAACAGATAATGTTCATTTAAAAGTAAGTGACTGGTCGGTGTATCAGCTCGTTAAACTGACGCCTCACCGGACCAGATGTGTGAAAATACGCACATATATAACAGCGGACCAGCCACTTTTTATTGTTTGTTCCTCCTTTGAAATGTAAACAATGTACGCGAATCCCATCCACGCGTCAGCTCCTACACTGCCCAGCTCCATGCACAGAGACACCAGACGCACATTTCACCGGGACAGCGCCACCCGGCACTCGTGGGCCAGTACAAGCGTACAGTAGCCTATCTGTACAGATGTGAAGCTAACATTCATCCAAACATTCGCTAAGTTTGTCTAAATGGGCCTAAAAGTCGCTAGATGTAGCAATAAAGTCGCTATTTTAGCAACACAGTCGCTGAGTTGGCAACGCTGCTTCAGCCAATCCCCTTTTTTTTAAGCAAGTAAACGCCACCCATTGATTAACATTGAATTTGCATACAAGTTGAAAATGAAAATGAAAATGAAAACGAAAAAGAAAAAGAAAATGAAAACAAATAATTTAAACAGAACATAAAATTAAAACGGAACTTTACATTTTAATTTTGTCCCTATTATTGCTTGGGCATGAATAAAAAGCCTTTAAAAAAATTTATTTACAGATTCCTTTTCAAGCTTGCCTTTTTATTTTAATATTGTCAGTCTTGACTCAAGATTATATTGAAAATGAAATGTCAAATCATCAATTTAATTTTATTTTTTAATTTGGCCGGAATGATGCTTCATCACGTTAAAAATGAAAATGAAATAATGTTTTAATTTTTATTTTAGCATTTAATTTTCAAATTTGGGACATATTTTGCAATTTTATTTTTATTTTATCATTTAATTAATTATTTTATAATTTAATTAATTAATTTAAAAAAGACCAAAAAAACCTTCCATAGGAGAGAAGTGCCGACGCAAATCCCGCGGAGCCTGCCTCTTAATTTCGTTATTGCCAAATACCCATCTTAATTCAGAATGTATTATCTTAATTTAATTCGTTAAGAAATAATAATTTTATTGGCATATTTATAGTGTATTGCATAAGCCTATTTAGAATGAGATGTTACAATGTTACAGATTACTTATTTCTTTGTTTCAACTTCCAAGTGGCGTGTAGATTATTAGTCATGAATAAATAATGTTAAAACCTGTGTAAATTTCTCATTCTTGACAAAAGCTGTGTGTGTGCGCACATTTAAATAATGTCGGGCTGTAAACGGGTTCGGGCTTTTAAAAAGCTGTCAATCTAAATGTACGTTCGGGTTCGGGCTGCATTCTGTCGGGCTCCGGACATTTCGGGCCTAACTTTTAAGGCCCGATTACAGCTCTATCTTGGATCATGCATGCACTTTCTATGGTATCTAGATAATATCATAACGTTTAATGATGACTAAAAAACCAAACCTGTGAGCCAATGGTATATTTTACGCAAGTTTTACAGTTGTTTTTTAGTTTTCCAAAAGTTTCATTCTGTTTTATTTTTTACTCAACATTATGATGGCAATCCATGTCCGTCAACATTTGTATACTTTAACAAAAACTATGTTCTAGTAGTTTCAATGTATGGTCACTGTTGTTTTTCATCATTGATTTTGTTTACTGCTTATGTTTTTTTTTTTTGTATGTTTTGCTGTACCGGTTTCATAAAAACAAAAAATATACAAGGATTTTTGGTCTTAATGTCTGTGTTGTTACCATTAGAACATTTAGACATCTTGTTCAGACAACGTGTGACATTGCTCATTCTTCATATGTTTTTGCAAATCCACACAGAGAAATGTGAAAGATTAATAGAAATTACATGTGGCTACATCACATGTTTTTTCAGAGGCGTAAAAATAAAAGTCAACAGTGTTAGTATGGGAATCTAAAACAGCACATGCACGATATGATCCTAATTTTGTTGCCTGACGTCTGTCACATAGTCAAAGATCATCTACTTCATGTATCTACGAATCCTGACAGAGCTTTAGTTTCATATACACAACACATCAAATGTAAACCACGGTAAACTAAATACATTTGACAGTCAAGATCTCTAATTTTCTGACAAGCCCAAAAAAGATGAGGAGGTCATCATCAAACATCACTCACTTTTAAGGTACCGAAAGGTTTTTGTTTATTTTAGTATAACTCAACACTGAAATTTTAGTTAAGCACACAGAAATGCACAGATTTTACGTTTTCAGTATACATGTGTACATCACATTGTGATTTCAGTCTCAACTAGATCGATGATCTATCAATATTAGCCACAAATGTTGTTTGTATGCGTGCTCTGATTTCACAAAACATCCATTTACATTCAAAACCTTTTGGATTCAACGCCTTAAAGTCATCAATTTATTTCGTTCACATCAAACGCACCAAAAATTTTGAATGTGCAAACTGTTTTACTTCGTTTTAAACATGTTTGTGCGTTTTCGGTCTAGATTTTTATAGAAAACTTCAGAACATGACACCATTTTAACATTTACAAAATGATGAAACATTTTACTTTTAAGTGGCTCCCATGAGTATGTGTTGCTGTGACAAATACCTTTGATTGTTTGGAAATTATATGAATGCAGAGAAACAACGCAAAAGTTTTGAACTTTAACATAATTTATATGCGTCCTGATTTTTAAAAACAGTAAGCTGTAATGTTTCTTACACACAGATCTAAACACATCACAAGTCTCAATGTTTAATAACATAAAAAACCTGTATGCAAAGGTTTGTTGGCGTATTTTTAGACACAAGCTGTTTATTTTCATCTTTAAACAAATGTGTATGACAAAAGTTGTCCTGCCTGAACTGACACTAAGGATCGATGCCGAAATGTTAAATCTAAGTATTTTGCAAAACAACCTTCACCGTCATATAGATGTTTTCAATCTAATGGTACCTGTTTGAATGTGACCATACTATTTCAAACATTACCAAGTTGTAGATGGTTGTGACTCAATTTACAAAGGTTTTAACACACATTACTGTTTGTCACGATGTGTTTCATCGCATTGCTGTTGCATGCAACAGACTCTCAAGTTTTATGTTAAAAGGATTACTAAATAAAAACCTAAGCATTCTGTATTATGTTGCCACTGATGATTTTACAAGTTTACAGTTTCAAACATTTTTGCTATATTCGCTGTGAAAGATTTAGTAAATAAATCTAAAACATAAACAGTGTTGAAGCGTTACCTTAATCTTCTAGCAACAATTTTCAAGAGATTACCAACATGTATGATGTACTAACTGTCAGGGGATCTGTGATATTATTTTCTGAAGTAATTAGCTATCTAATGGCTACTGCACAATAACTTATGCGATAAAGAGTTTGTTACATAACCTATAGAAACGAAACAAGATAAATTACAAAGTCACTGGCATGAGGTTTACACTTAAACACACACACACACACACACACACACACACACACACACACACGCACACACCATATCCTCTGGGGGTTTTACGATGTAATTCGGAAAGCTATAGACACTGATTCATCTTAAACCTAACCTAATATCAGATTAAGGTTTACCTATTTAACGTAAGCCCGTGATTTTAATATTATGTAGAACCATGTCCTAACTGTTGTTGTGTTTATGGACGCACACAAGCATGTTTAACAAAATGTCGAATTTGTTAAATGTTTTGTCTTTAAAGAAATGATTGTTGTCACGTATGTGACAACCTGTTTTATAACAACATCAAACTTTGATAAATAATATTTGCACCCGTTTTGTTGTCCTCTAAGGGCTAACACAAGGGTTTAAGTCATCATAGGATGTGTGATGAAATGTCTTAAAACTTCTAAGTTTCTTGAAATTACGAATAAGAAATAACATGCTTTAATCTGTATCTGAGTAATGAAGCCTGAAATCTAAAATAAGCCTTTTACTTTTTGACAATGGGGGGGCTGAGTTTCTTTTATTTTACCAACACTCCCTCTGTCCAGACATCTGGGGGTTGTCTGCTGGTTGATAGCGGACTGGTGATAGAGAGTGAGAGAGAGAGAAAGAGAGAGAGAGAGAGAGAGAGAGAGAGAGAGAGAGACTGAAACTGTTCGTCCAAACAACAAACTTTTTCCACATCAATAAATATGTCGAACACTCGCAAAACAAGAAACACCCGCTGGAATAACATGTTCAAGAACCCTTTTATTTTGACAAATGTGTACCGTGTTACATTTATCGTAAATAGACATGTACACTTGGATATTAGATGACATTAATGAATTAAACTCAGAATAGGGTGTGAAATGTCTTAAAACGTTTAAAAGGCTCTTAACGCCAGATATATGAGCGCATCAGCGTACGTTTTCTGACAACGTTGGTACACACATTCACATGTTTTAATCAGAGACTTTGGTTAAAGAAAGTCCCAAATCTAAAATAAAACCCCTATTATACCGGAGCGGACAGAATTACATTTTATTGTGTAATAAACACATATTCACAGTTGATTTTAAGATGTCATTAATTTAAAACAAACTCAGAAAATGATATGAAAGTGTTTTTAATCGTTTAAAAGTTTCTTAACTGTGGATATGAACACTCATCCGCGTATGTTCTCTATTATAAACGCCGGAGCGCGATCTAATGGTGTGTTCAGAATACTATGTCTGAAAAGATTAAACTTTTATTTAGTTTAAAATAAATAGCCTTTAGTCTATAGAATGTGTTATTGGTGTCCCCGGTGGTTTTGGCACTGTTCATCGCTATACCACTGCTGAATATTTCATTAAATAATTTGTTACAAACAAATGCTTTATTTTTGACAGAGTGTCCATATTACATTTTACCATTACAGTTTTAAAAGACTCTACATAGATTACGAACCGACCCTGCTGTGAAATATCTATCACATACGGTCATAAGTTCAGCATCAGAAACTTTGAGGCTGTTCAGTAAAATATAGCTTATAGTTAAATAGATAATAGTACATTTAAGGTTAACCAGTTACAACTAAAATATTTTATTCTTGCGTGACTTTAAAGAAGTCTCTTGCCAATACAAACGTTTTATCATGTTGTATTTATAAGATACACGCAGGCAATTGACCTAAAATCTACATAATAATTTATTTTTGTCAGAGCAGACAATATTGTATAATATACACATATTCACACATGTTTTAAGAAGCCTTTAATTAAAACTAAAACCCTAAAATGAGGTGAAGACATCTTAAAAAACATTTAAAAGTTTATTACGTCAGATATAAGTTTTCTGTCACCATCGGATCACGTATACACATGTCTTAATCAGAGACTTGGTTGAAGATTCCCCTAAATCTAAAATAAACTCATATTTTGCCATAGTGGACAGAATTACATTTATTAACTTTATTTTAAAATGGCAGATATGACCGTTCACCCGGCGCTTTGTCATGCACCGCCGGATCTTTAATACGCGTGAAACTATAGAGCAGGTCATGAAAAGATTCACGGAACTCATGAATCGTTTAAAATTGTATTTAGTTTAGACTTTCGTCTAAAGATTATAGTATTGCCGGCTCCGAAGGTTATGGCTCAGATCATTGCTTAAACTATACCCGTATACGAAATATTTCATTAAATAACTTGTGATGTTACAAACAAATGTTTTAATCGTAGCATTGTTCATGATTTGTCTAAAATCTAAAATAAACATTTACTTTTTTGACACCGTAATGGGGGATTGTTTTACCAACATTGGCCCTCATTTATCAAAAGTGCGTACACCAAATTTCCAGCGTACACCTTGCGTACACCCAAAACCACGGTGACTTTGAGATTTATCAATATGGACGTTGGCGTACGGCACGCTCAAATCCTACGCCAGCTCAGGAGGTGGTGTACGCACATTTTGAGTTAGTGCAGAAATGCGCAAAAACTTCCTAACACCACAAAACGTACTGACAAACTAAAATATATGATATATTATGACCCACTGTAAAAAACATAGTAATTATAAACTTCAGTGTTTATTTTTATGCAACAATGTTCAATGTTTAATTTGTGAGACTTTACCAAAGCATTTGATTTGTATGCATATGTATTCCTTCAGTTGAGAGCCTGTGCGCTTTACCTGATGTTTCAGAGCGAGCATGTGAACGGAGCTTAGTGGGAGCGGATCGTTGAGCGGTGCGGTAATATTACCATCAAAGCGCCTTTCCGAAAATTCCGCTCCCTCAGCACCGCTCGTTGAACCCAGAACGCCCTTTGATAATTTGCTAGTTCGAGAATCTGTAAAAACATCTAGCAATAAGTTATGGAATTCAAGCCTTATACATAAATGTAAAGTAAAAATCAAAGTTAAGATTGAGCAGGAAGAAAAAATTGAAAGGGACTGCGGAGAGACTGAGTTAGCAAATTCTTCCTGGAATCTGAAGCGGCACATTGCAAGAAAGCACAAGGATGTGCTACGAAAACATGGTAATGCAATTGAGAATGAGGAGATGTCGTCACGACACAGTGCCCCGCCCCCAGAGACCGCGTCATCTTCCCCTTTCCACCATTTTGGGTGGTAACCCGTCAAACTCGTTCATTGTTTATATTGGTAGTAGAGGTGGTTGTCGCGCTATTTTAGAATGCCTGGAAAACACTGCTGTGTAAAAAATTGGTCCAGTGTCTCCCACGATTGTCGTGGAAAGTCTAGGAACCATTTGTTACGGTTTTTTCGTTTCCTTAAATGGAAAAAGTTTCAAGGAGAGCATGTCTCCGATGTGACAAGACAACGCTATTTTACAAAGACATACAATGTACATCACTGCATGTAATACATTAACAAACATGTATGTATGTATATATGTATATATATTAGACACTATTTCATTTCAACTGAGCTGGATGATACATCACTGTTTGATCCACAGCTACTGTACAGCAGAAGCAAACTTTGTTATTTTCCTGTTATTACTGTTAAGCTGCTTTGATACAATCTGGATTGTAAAAAGCACTATATAAATAAAAGTGACTTGACTAAAGATGAAGCAACTTACCTTTGCCAGTACAATGTTTTTTTCATAATTTGTAGGCTTGTACTAGATGACCAAGTCGCGCACCCAGCCGCAGAAGAATGTTTCGTAGCTTTCCAATGACTTCAGGCTTTTAAATTCTTGCATAGTGTAAGTGTAAGTAATTAACGATTTCCAAATACGTGCAAGGTGGTAAAGAGTCTAGGTCTCTCTTCCATTCAGCTGCAGGCACCTCGAATCGACGTTTTTAATATCCGCGAGCTTCTCTAAATACCTCTGTTTGGCATTGGTTGTAAGCTTCTCCCTGTAAGGACCCTTTTCTTTTGCCACATTCTTCTCCATTTCTGCTAAATTTTCCTCGAAATGTATATTACAATTTCTGCTCTTTCCCGCTCCGTCTTTGAATTGCTCATACACTGTTGCTCCTGGCAACCGTTAGCGTGCCCTCCCAAAATGGTGGACGGGCTCCATTTGTCACGTGACAGCAAGCTACCGTGACGCATGTCCTCATTCTCAATAAAAGGTAAGCTAGTTACGTACCATTCGATGATAAATAAATACAGATGAGGTAAGGTAAAATGCTTGTGTTGAATGGAGCCGTAAATCCGATCATGACATGCGGACAAAATTATGGCCACGAATAATTTTTTATGCTATGGACACTTCTTTTTCTTATTTAGTCTAAAGTGGATTTAGAATTTGTTCCCAATATTCATTAGTTTGTTCCTTGGAATAAATTATTATAATATTTAGAATATTTAATTACTATTACAATTATTATTACTTCAAATTATGAATTAGCTTAGCTAAAACATGTGGATGTCGTGGAAAAATTTTTTTAATTTGAATTATATCCGGAGCTCCGTATCAAACTGGATCTAAGATACAGCTAACAAACAACTGTATGTAAATACAGAACAACACACTACAAAAGTTACTACATCATTTTAAAATATTATATAAAAAAAATTAACTGAACCATTAAGCAGACATAGAATTTATATGTAGGCAACAGTAAATAATAATAATAATAATAATAAATAATTATTCTTCTAAATATCAATTAATAATAAAAATAATAAGAAGAATATTACAAATTGTCATCCAATTATTAATGTGTCTTTAATCCCACTCTTTAAACTGCCAAATAAAACAATTTTGTTTCTTTTCACTTCCCCGGATTCTCTTCTTTGCCGTCTTTCGTGTGTCAATGGCGTAAAATGAGGGCGTGGGGGAGGCGGAGACTTGAATTTATATGGGCTTGTTATTCTAATGACGCTCGTTTTCGGTCGCGGCATTTATGAAGGGCAGATATTGCGTACACCTGAATATCAACGGTACGCACAGTTTCATAAATCAGGCGGTGAGAGGAGTGTAATCATAATCTTACGCCAACATATACGCCCGTTTCTACGCAAGAATGATAAATGAGGGCCATTGAGTTTTAGAAATCTCTCTTTACAACACGCACCCCTGTGAAAGAAATGCAGGCCGTATTGAGAAGCGCACGGGTCGAAAAGGGAGGGGTGATAGATAGATACAGCAAATGTCAATAAACAGCAAATGTCACAAACACAACCTGTCATGTTTAATGACAGCATACGCTTGACATAAAACACACTCAGGAATAAACAAACCACTAAATGACATGTCATAAACCCATTAAATACTCTCTGTCTAAAGTTGACAACTTGTACAGATTTTGATTGATGGGCCCGCCCCCCCTATCAAAGGGGTCATAAAAATGACCTGTCAGACAGCAACTGTCACCGGGTGGGGGAGGGGGTCATAAAAGTTTGACGAATGCCGTCCCACTATAACTACTAATGCCTACCTTCAAATGGCCACAACTTCTCCAAATCCTATCAGATTTCCATGCGGTACACATCGTTGGAAAGCTTAGAAACTGTGAATAACTTAAAATGCCCCAGATCAGACTTGTGTCCCTACTTTCTGTAACTGGTCACATTTGTGCGCCCTGAGTAGGGCTGGGTATCGATTCAGATGTTCCATATCGATTCGATTTCGATTCACAAGTTATCAAATCGATTCCTATTCTCGATTAAATTTTCGATTCCGGTTCTCAGGTAGGTTTTTATACTCGATTCTCGATTCAACTCAATGAATATAGATTTAATACACATACTATATTAATAAAAAAGAACAGTGAACAGCAGTTTACAAGTGGGTAATTAATAAAAGAAATTAAAGGCACAACACGTCTTGCTTGCGAAATCTAAAATGCTTCCATTCCTCCGTTCAATGTTTGCGGAAATAAATATGAAAAAAAATCGATTCTGCTCTTTGAGAATCGATTTTTAATCGACCACGTTTTAAAAAACGATTAATCAAAAAATAGTTTTTTTTTTGCCAAGCCCAAGCGCTGAGCAGAGGTGTGCTCGGAAAAGTGTCCTCGCGCAAATAGTATTCTGCATATAGTGTTCTGCACTCTCGTATCTCTTGATTGCGCAACTTTTGGGTTTGATTAAACGAGATAAAATTACCTCGTAACTTGAGAGAGCGAATGAATGTGTGCACGAGAGAGAGAACCAAAGTGCGTGAGAGAATCAGGAAAAGCCTTTAACTTGTGCTGTAGCGTAATTATCATGCAATTCTCAGTATGTTTAAGAAAAAAAATCATGTTAATTCAGTGCAAACATCTACAGAGATTTTCACTGATGTGTTATTTTATATTCATGTGTGATTTTATGTTGGGTCAGTACAAAGGCTTGATGAAATAAATAATCTGTGTGGAAAATGATTAATGACAAAACGCAAATGGCGAATGCCTCGTCTATAAACTGCTTGCCATTGTATTTAGGGAGCTGCAAATAGCTAAGTTGTAGGCTATTCCTATGCATACGGCAGCTGTTATGATCACTGGTAGGATTAAATAATGCCGATGTGGTTCCGTGGTATTTTTAGGAGTTTTATTCAGCGATCACCAATGATCAGGCTGAGGTTCAGAAAAGAATAAAAGAAGCCACGCACATGTGGTGCAGCCCGGTCGTTTTTCAAGGCCATAACCATGGAATTTTTTGTTAAACTAAGGCAGGGGTGTCCAAAGTCGGTCCTGGAGGGCCTGTGTCCTGCAGAGTTTAGCTAAAACTTCCCTCAACACACCTGCCTCAAAGTATCTAGTCTGCCTATAAGACCTTGATTAGCTGGATCAGGTGTGTTTGATTAGGGTTGGAATAAAACTCTGCAGAGACACCAATCTGCCAAAAACCGTCTTTTCAATTGTTATTGGGCTTATTTAGACTTGTTAGTGCAGTTAGAACAGCGTGTTTGGCGCATTTACCTCAAAGTTTCAGTATTTTTTTCCGGTAATAGTAATACAATTTGCATGTCACTCTTTCTTGTCTGTTTATTCATGTCATTATGCTGTTATTTTAAGTTATGTGAGGATATTTATTGCCGTATGAGATGTTCATTGCCGTTATATAAATACTCTCGTCCATGCACATGTTGGGGAACAATCTCCTTCCCTCAGTTAGAGCATTGAAGAGGAGTCGAGCCTGGGTCTTCCAACATGACAATGAACCGAAGCATACAGCCAGGATAACCAAGGAGAAGCTCTGTAAGAAGCATATCAAGGTTCTGGCGTGGCCTAGTCAGTCTCCAGACCTAAACCCAATAGGGTTACACTTTATTTTGATAGTCCACTTTAGACATTCTACTAACTATAAACAACTTTGCAACTACATGTCAACTAACTTTCAATAATTTGCAACTATACGTCAACTAACTGTCATTTGAGTATTAGTAGACTCTAATGGTTGGGGTTAGGGAAGAGGTTTGGGTTAGTGGAATAAGTTGACATGCACCTGCAAAGATACTTATAGTCAGTTGAAAGTCTGTTGAGATATCATCACAATAAAGTGTTAGTAGATATTAAGCAGACAATCTACTAATTCTCTAAAGATTGGTAATTGATAAGTAGTTGCAAAGTTACTTATAATTAGTAAAATGTCTAAAGTGTACAATCGAAATAAAGTGTTACCCCAAATATTAACATTGATTTTATCAGGTGTTCAAATAGTTATTTGCAGCTGTATCATACAAATAAATAGTTTAAAAAAACCATACATTGTGATTTCTGGATTTTTTTTATACCGTAAAACTTCAAATAATAGCCGAGTCCCAAATAGACGCCTGTCTCTTTTAGACGCCTGGTGTGACGACAGGTTTGGGTAAATAAACGCCTGTCTCAAATAAAGGCCTGGTCTGTTTTTTAGTTTCGGGTTGTATTTAATCTTCTAAAACCCGTCAGATCGTCTGTTTAAGCCAGTTCTATGGTGCAGATTGCACACGCTAAAGTTTTGAGTACCGGTAGATGTCACGTGACAGACGCAGTCATTCCATTACTCATCACTATGACAACACAACAAGGTTCGTCGTCAGGATTGAAGTGATGATGACAGTAGCGAAGTGGCAATCGGGAGAGTCGGGACTTTTCCCGGTGGGCCGGTAGTGTTTTGAGGCCGCTGATAATAGCCGGGCTTTCAGTCTTTTGTCATGCATGCACTACCGCCACACATGGTATTTCTCACGCGGAAACACTATTTATCATATTTAATATGCTGCAGCGCCCAAAATGTATCTAGCCGCACTGCTCTCTCTATCAAGCCCGTCTCCCCTGGAGTTCTAGTCGAGCAAGCCAATCCAAGAAAATAGGACTGTTGTATCTGGGTAAGATGTCATGCAACAACCAATAAAAAAGCATATCCTCGTTTGCTTTATTTGTGCTGCCAATAATTTAAGACTGTTATTCTTACACAAACTAATTTGTTAAACACATTCAAATTATAAATAAAACGTAATATGTGGTAACCTCCTGCTGTCATGCTGGAAAAATTAAATTAAAAGCCTGTCTCTTATAGACGCCTGTCTCTTTTAGACGCCTGGTGTGACGATAGGTTTGGGAAAATAAAAGCCCGGGCTATTATTTGAAGTTTTACGGTAGATTATGTCTCTCACAGTGGACATGCACATACAATGACAATTTTAGACCCCTCCATGATTTCTAAGTGGGAGAACTTGCAAAATAGCAGGGAGTTCAAATACTTATTTTCCTCACTGTATAAATGAGTAGGAAATGTATAATGTACAACCGTACAACCATGCTTGTCACCTATATTTTCTCCTCAAAAGTTAACCTGCTTATTTATATTTCTGATATATGTGGAGATAAATAGACATTTGATCCATTCATGTGTCCTGACCACTAGGCTATACACTAGAGATTGTAAACATCCTAACTAGTCCATCAAATAATATCTAAAGTATATTGTTTTGTGAAAAAACACAGCAGGCTATTATATTAATTATTGAGGAGGCACTTTTCAACAGAAAGTGTCAATCACATGATCATTTGATATGCAGAAGCAGCAGTTAGCAAGGCACAGCAAACGGAGTATGTGTGAAACAGGCGTAAGGCTGATGAAAAAAATCTGCATCAGCACTAAAAAAAATCTGTATTGGTCGATCCCTGATTTTGTGTCTCTCTCTCTCTCGTGTGCACAGACTCTGTCTCTTTCGCGCAATGTGGCTCTCTCTCTCTTGCGGCATTCGCCTCACATTTGTCCACAACTGCGGCTCATATTTGTGAGGGAGAGGAAGGGAGGTGTCCGGCCTTCAATATCTCTTATTGGTTTAGACCACGATGTGTGTGTGTCTAATGCAGTGGTTCTTAACGTTATTCCTCGAGGCCCACTGCCCTGCACATTTTGTATGTCTCCCCTATTTAACACACCTGATTCAAATCATCAGCTCATTAGAAGAGATCTCAATGAACTGAACTGAGTCTGCCAGATAAAAGAGACATACAAAACATGCAGGGCAGTGGGCCTCCAGGAATAACGTTAAGAACCACTGGTCTAATGTGTGTCTGTTGTTGAACCACAAAGATACTTTCAGAGTTGCAGAAACTTTTTGTCCCTTGAACGGCTGGTTGCACTCTAGACCCCTTAATTCCTTTTTATTTTTTTGCTCCATATGTTTACACATTTTGGTTTATTTGATGTGCAATGACCCAGCTGTCTATACATATGTGTGAATCTAGTAAAAGACACAGAATCTCAATTCTTCATCCTTCTTTGTGTAAATAAGAGTGAAAAGACAATTTAATTGTTTCATGTTTCTTTCAGATGTGAAGAGTGATTCATGTTTGGATATAGAAATAACGTCCTCAACATCAAAAGAGCGACTGACAGCACAAACTCTTTCCTGCATCACCTGTGGAAAGACATTCAGCTCACAGAGACATTTAGAGAGACATGAGAGAAAACACACAGAACAGAAACTCTTCACCAGATCTGAGATCAGCTTTACTACCTTACAAGAGAAGAAACTTCATTCAGAAGAGCACACAGAGAAGAAGAAGAAGAAGAAGCAGATTTACTGTGAGCAGTGTGGGAGGATTTGTGTCTCTTCCTATAAACTAAATATTCACATGAGGATACACAGTGGTGAAAAGCCTTTCAACTGCACTGAATGTGGAAGTTACTTCAAAACCAAAGACAATCTTAAAATTCATAAGAGACTTCATGCAGGTGAAAAACCTTTCAAATGCTCTCAGTGTGACAAGAAGTTTGCTCAGTCAGGTCACTTGAAAGCCCATCAGAGACTTCATACAGGTGAAAAACCTTTCAAATGCTCTCAGTGTGACAAGAAGTTTGCTCAGTCAGGTCACTTAAACACCCATCAAAGAGTTCATACTGGAGAGAAACCTTATTACTGTAGTGTCTGTGGGAAGAGTTTTAGTCAACAGGCTACCTTACTAAATCACGAGAGAACTCATACAGGTGATAAACCTTTCAAATGCTCTCAGTGTGACAAGACGTTTGCTTTTTCATTTGCTTTAAAAGTCCATCAGAGAGTTCATAGATGAAAGAAACCTTTCGTCTGCTCTCAATGTGGAAAGAGCTTCTCTAATTCATCTCAATTAATAGTTCATCAGAGAGTTCACACTGGAGAGAAACCTTATCACTGTAGTGTATGTGGGAAGAGTTTTGGTCATCCCATCAGAGAGAACTTTAATAAGGTGACACCAAAAGCTTGTATAAACTTTTAAATATTGTTAAAAGTTAACAGTAAAATAAGAACAAATAATCATATTATGAGCAATATCGGACATAAATACAACAGAACAAACATACAAATGAAATAAAACAGTGCTGTTCAGGTTTTTCAGATTGATCTAACAGTACTGTATTGTGGAGGACGAAAAATGACTCAAAGGTCCCATATTTCAAAGCTTACTAGAGTTTTATTTTAAAGCAACACTATGTAGTTTCCATGTAAATTGACTTACAGCACCCCCATGTGGTTGAAAGCGCAACAGTGCCTGGTATCAGACACTCTTCTGCAGGCAGGGGGAGGGGCGGGGCTGTGTGTCCTACCCTCCACCGCCACTTTCAGAGTGTGCTTATAGCAGCTAAGAGGCTGCTCAGGTTGCAGCAACAGTACAATTTGTCCAGTTAAAAGTTGTTCTATCACTGAAATAATTTTAGAGACATTATTTAAAGGTTAAAAACTACATAGTTTTGCTTTAAGTTATGAAGTCATTAAAGGGATAGTTAACGCAAAAATGAAAATTCTGTCATTATTTACTAATGTTGTTCAAAGCCTGTATAAATTTCTTTGTTCTGATGAACACTAAGGAAGATATTTTGAGGATTTTTCGAGAGTGAAATACACAGTTGACATAATGTTACCCATAGAAGTACACTAAGGGGCGGTTTCCCGGACAGGGATTAGACTAGTCCTAGACTAAAATAAATGTAAGAGCTGTCCAAACTGAAAACAACTTGCACTGACATATCTTAAAATACATCCGTGCCCTTTGTTTAGCCTCAAAATGCACACAAGTAATGTTTTTAGTAACGCATGTTTATTAAAACTAGTTATATTTCCTAATTAAACTAAGGTCTAGTCCTGGCTTAAGCTAATCCCTGTCTGGGAAACCACCCCATTATGTTAGTTTCTATACACTCCATACTAGGTAAGTAAACGTCTCTGGTATGTAACCAGGGTCCGAA
This sequence comes from Paramisgurnus dabryanus, assembly GCF_030506205.2. Lineage (NCBI taxonomy): Eukaryota > Metazoa > Chordata > Actinopteri > Cypriniformes > Cobitidae > Paramisgurnus > Paramisgurnus dabryanus. The sequence continues at coordinate 4,141,609 of NC_133344.1, forward strand.
ATTAACACCCGCCAAACGCCAAATGCGGGTAGATTTTCCGTTTGGCAACTAAGTTCAAAAGACTACCCGCCACACTGGCGGGTGATTTTCGTACCAAAATATTAATGCAATTTGTTTGCCAGTAACTAATCTAGGAACGAGGTGAGCTAGCCACAGAACGTCTCTACGCTACAAGTCTCGCACTAGAGACGGTCTGTAACTAGCTACTATTGCAGGTAACTTGCGGTCTGATATTTGATATTAGCTATCAAAATGCATCCCCGCCCTGCCCGTCGGGCTATCTTGACTTACCTCTTTCAGACAGCCAGCGACGTTATCGCTGTGTGTCGCCCGTCTCTTTCAATGAGGCGTTTCTAAATCTGCTTGTCATAAACAAATGAGTACCATCCACGCCAGTAACTGACGAGAGAAGGATGACGTGAACTCCACTGCTTTGTTCTCATTGGTAGTCGCTCCCGAAAGTCGCTCGACATTTGCATGAAGTTAAACTTTTCTTAACTTTCTTGCGTCGCTGGACACGCCCATACGGTCGCCAACGGTTACTTTCGCTCGTGTCGCCGGAAGTCGCCAGGTTTTCATTGAAATGAATGAGATCGCGTCGCTCTGCTACTGATTGTTGTTGGCTGTCTGAATAGGGCATTATAGGGAGGAAAAAATATATTTAAATGCTTATGCATTCTTTCACAGATTTGGATGGGTAATAATGGTGTATGAAATTCAGGCATTGGGTATTTAAATTACGTTTGAGCGTGTGCTCGAGTTTTACTTTCACTTTCGCGATCGCGCAAAAAGACGCAGTACAGGAAGCAATCTGTAAGGATTTGTCATGGATTTGTTGGGCAAATCCTCCAACTTCATCCTGTCAGTCATTACTATCCTCACGTTAGAAAATTAAATCTCTCGCAGCAAGCTTCAAAGTATAGATTGTTCGGGCAGTGAAGAGAGAGACTCTGTGCTCTTAAAGCGACAGTAGCCCCTGTTTTTCTGATCGAAAAAATTATCCAATCTGTAACTGGATGATCCAAACTGTGAGTTTTGTGACCCACTAAACCACATTTAAATGGTGAGTATATCTGATGTGGGGATGAGCAGGAAAAGTTGGTTTACATGGAAATCCAGTTTTTTTGTTTGTTAAAAAAACAACAGCATAGGTAAAACTAATTGAATAAGCCTGTGCTATGGCATTTTCTTATCTGTGACTTCAGTTGATATTTCAGATTCAGAATCTGATGTATAGATATTTCACTTCGGTTAGAAGAAAAATTTGTACTGATGATTGATATGTACTGAAAATTGTTATGTGTTATTTGTGTTTTGATATATGTTTTGTCTTAATATTCTACATTAAAAGTCATGTATTTTTTATTCGGGCTACTTGCATTCATTTCGGGCTACCAAAAACTGAAGAGTGCCTGCCCGAAGGGCTACCAGGGATTTTTAAATTTTGCATCGGCATAGCAATTCTTTGGGGAATGCCTCGGAGTGACTGATCTGAAGCACGTGTAACACATAATCAATAATTCGATACAAACACACACGCTACCAAGTGCCAAAGCAAGTGCCTACAAAGATGCAGGAAGTACGGCATGGAGACGCAGTGTCTTGTTCCCTTCTCATGGAACCAGGGTTACATACGTAACCTGAGACATTCCCTTTTGAGGAACTCGAGCTGCGTTGCCATAGCAATGCTTTGGCGAACGAGATGCCCACGCTTTCATATTACCAAATTGCCTGTAGCATGTACTGAACACAGTCAAGGCAAAATAACCTGGGACACTAAAGAGGGTTTTAGGTATAAATTATAAAGTCTAACAAAGGTGAGCAGTGAAGACCAACTGGCCGCATCACATACGTCCCGGGATGCGTTCCACTCCAGTATTAGACACGCACTTGCGAACTTCCCTAAACACTTCCCCTCGAGGGAATCCCTGTCGCCATTTTGAAGTGCGTTCCACTTCGTCAAGTGGACGAGGGAAGTTTATATGGACAGACCCTCGCTCCCTCGATTTTGACCAAGGGAGCAAGTCTACTTCATATGTACACTTCAGGCAGCTCTATTTACCACATTGCAACACGATTATGACGTCACTTCAGAAGCTCGTGCTTTGCACAGTTTAAATGATGGAGGGGGCGGTCTCCACTTTTCATGTGATCAAGGGGGGCGATCCATACGAACCTACTTCAAGTGTTCCAGAACTAGTGGGCACTCGTACAACGTAAGCAATGATGTACATCCGAGTGAACAAGTTAGCGAGGGAAGGTCATAAAAAATTAACTGGAAAGCAGGGCTGATTCTAAGGCCTTGGCGGTAGCCATACCCTGGGTAGTGTGGGCCCTCACAGCGACGTGTGAGGGTATGCCCTGATGTACATAAGCCATTGAGATAGCATCCACTATCCATTTGCTCAAAGTCTGCTTGGTCGCCGGTAAACCTTTTCTGGGTGAACCAAAGCACACAAATAACTGCTCAGACTTCCTCCACTGAGCAGTCTTGTGAACATATGTATCCAGTGCTTGCACAGGACACACTGCATTTAGCTTTTACTGGTCTGTGCTCCTGAGTGTGGGAGGACACAGGGCCTGCAGAACAATGGGCCTCGGCACACAGTTAAGCACCTTAGGAACATAACCTGGCTTTGGATTTAGAAAAGCCTTAGCCATCCCTGGTGCAAACTCAAGACCTGCAGGGGATACTGACAGGGCCTGAAGGTCCCCCACTCGGTTTAAAGAGATAATGGCAGAAGGAACACAGTCATAAAGGCCAGAAACCTATTTGGTAAAGTTTCAAGTGGTTTGAACGGAGCCAACAAGAGCCCTTACACACAACCGCAGGGTCCCAGTGCAGCTAACAGGTTGCAACCTGCGAGTGCCATGAAGAAAGTGAGCCACTAATGGGTGTCTTTCTACTGATGAGCCTTCCACAGGAGTATGGTAGGTAGGAATTGCTGCCATATAAACCTTTAATGGTGGCAGGAGTAAACCCATCAGAGAAACGCGTGGTGTCCTGGGATGCAAATCTGGATGAAGTTTCCACTTCCCCGGGGATGTCTGTTGTCTCGACAGGGCATCTGCCACATTAAGGTGGCCTGGTATGAAGACTGCCCTCAGCGACTCCAAAAGTGTATGGTAGGCAGAAACTGCTGCTACTTATACCTTAAAGGTGGAGTAAACATATGTTCTCCACAACCTCAGTTGGTAGCATCACATACTTCCAAAGGTGTATGGTAGGCAAAGACTGCTGCCACCTAAACCTTAAAGTTGGAAGGAGTTAATCCAGCAGAGAATTGCTCCTGCAGAAATCTCAGCACCACGTTGGCGAGGCAGTTGACTGGGTCTGTCAGGTGAGCTGAACAACAAAAGGTGAAGTTTTTCCAGTTAAGGCCTAAGCTTTCTCCTTGAGGGAGGTCTGGAGTAATCATATGGTCTCCACAACCTCAGTTGGAAGCATGTCATCCTTCCAAAAGAATATGGTAGAAAGAGACTGCTGCCACCTAAACCTTAAGAGTGGAAGGAGTTAAGCCAGCAGAGAGAATTGCTCCTACAGAAACCTCAGCACCACATAAACCAGTTGACTGGGTTTGTCAGGAGTAAAGTATGGTCTCCACAACCTCAGTTGGGAGACCTGAGCCTACGAGCCTGGCCCCCTCAGAAGCCAAACTGACGGCTACTATATCTCTTGCAAGCTTCCTCCAGAACTTCTGTGGCAGAGTGATTGGGGGGAAAGAAGAGAAAGCCACATTGGGCTGTGTGTGGTGTCCTGAGACGCAAACAGATCCACCTGTTGTCACACGCCAGTAACGCGCACCCAAAACAAGCCTTAAGATAGAAACCCAAGGTTTTCTCCACACCATTAGAGCACGCAGGCAACGATGTGAAATCCTTTGATTGCAGACCTCCTTAGTAATTTATTCAATAAACCACCGATATGATGTCTGGCTGGACAAGCACATGATGTCTCTTCAGGTCTGTAAGGAAATGTGAGTCCAATCAATACCACCATCATTCCCAAGGCAATTTAAGTACCATAGCTAATGATGAGTTTCCCAGCGATTTGTGACTTTGATCATGCGAGGCGGGTTTCCCCTCGCGGAAAACCCTCCCGTGTTGAATGGAAACATAAGCTCTAATGTAAGGAATCAGTTCTCAGATCTAATTGCATCACAATCGGTTTAAGTCACAGCATAGAACTGAGCTGCATCCCTCCTTTTATGGAACAATAAAGTAATGGCTGTAAGCTGTCTTTTCTTTCAAGTGGATGTTCTACAGCCTACTGCACAAGAATGTGTTCAAGCTCCACTACTGGAGCCAGATCTATGCAGTCCAGTAAGTGACATGAACTAAGACGCTAAGATCATTATCTGAGTTATGGCGCACAAGCAGCCGATCAGGAGAATTAATGCTGTGCATAGCTGTACTAGCAACACACAGCATAGACACAAAATCGCTGTTTGACTCATCAAAGAATGACACACAGCTCATGCTGGCTGTGACAGGCAGATATACATAAATAGCCTACACATACAGGTGTAAATATATAATTATAATAATAATAGTAATAATATTATATGTATGTACATATAATACATTCAAACTGTATAAAGAGGCTTCACGTGGAAACTGCACATTTAGCCTTAAACAGTAGGCTACCATAGGCGGATTATAAATATGATCCATCTCTCTGAAGATAGACAGCTGAAATGTGGCTCTCATGTAGGGCACCTTTCGCCTGCACGAAATCATATTGCGACTCCTACGAGTGCAGTCACTGTTCTGCCTCAACAGAAGTGGGAACGGATCCGTGAGGCCGCGAGCCTGAGATTTCTCAAAAACCAACCGTGCGTGCTGACTTGTAAGACACCTATATATGTGCAACATTGTCTGTGATGTCGTGCCGACAGGGAGATACACATACTTGAACTTCTTAAACATACTTCAGATTTATGCAAACGTACACCCAGTCACTTGCTGAGGCACTAAAGGTGTTTGTATGGGATGGCTTCTTAAGCCGAAAGTATACTAGGGACGTCCGCGTATCCACGTCGTCCGCATGATGTCAATTTCGTCATGCGGAGGGTGCAGCCCAAAATTTGAGACCGCGTGGACAGTGCGCGTACAGTCCGCGTACAACAGCGCATGCGCATGAAAATATTTCAACAGGACACTCCACTATAAACAATTATACAAAGGAAATTGACAGCATTTGCACACACACTATTGTTTTTCTTCTTTAACTTTTACTTCTTCCAAGAACAGAAAGCTGTGGAGCATGTTTGTTACCATAATGTTTGATTCCTGTTCTTTTGTTGTCTTGTTGTTTGTACTAAACGGTGTTTCTTTACCTATCAGGGATCAGTGACTTTTCTTTACCTATCCTAATGTTTTAATGTACTGTAAATGTCGCCAAATCAGTGCTGCCCTGACAGCCTGGTAGAGTTATAATTTGAATAAGAAATCATTTGTATTGCGTATAGTGACGAACGCGGCCATCCGCGTGTAGCCGTGGGCAGTATACTTGGAAAGCTGCGCGCGCAAGCCGGACGCGGACGCCTAAAAAAAGGTATACCCCGGCCTTAAGCCTTCGTCTCCTGTTGCATCATTGGAAACAGTGAGTGAACGAGCGTACATCAAATGTAACTTTGAAATCGGAGTGCATTGTGGGTAAAAAGTAGAAAATGGCCAACACCCGATATAGTGCACTATATAGTGGATAGGGAGCGGTTTCAGACACCGCTAGAGAGTAAGAGATTTTAACCTCACCATGTTTAAGTCAATAAAAAACAGACAGGGCTGGTGTCTGTAACTTAAGAAAACAAACATCTGGTTTCAAACACATATTTTAACAAAACCTGTGGCTACTAAAGACTTTAGTGTTACAAAACAACACATTAGCATCACATAACCATTTACAATATAATTATATGAATTATTATTATATAATTTTAGTTTTCTCTGGCTCCATTATGTAAATTAAAATTAGTGTTGCATGTAGGGTTGCCATCTGTCCCGTATTAGTCTTGACATCCCTATAGAGCTCTTCACAGTTCACGTCACAGGCAGTTCCCACTGCGCATGTCGGGGTCAGAAAAGTCATTACAGCAGATTGAGTTGCGTATTATTTGGTATTGTCAAAAATGCCTACTTGCATCATGGGCTTTGAAAATTGCACCAGGTCTGCCGTTAAGTTTTTCGGGATTCCTGCAGAATCTCAAAAACAAAAAATACAACATCTGTGGCTGCAAGCAATTAAACGTGCAGACTGGGACAATGCAAAGATCAAAGAGGCTTGTGTTTGTAGTGCTCACTTCATTTCAGGTCATCATTTTTCAGCCCTGTTAGATTAAACTAGAAAGCCTAAATGGTATGAACAGTTTGACTCCATGCTGCGCGTGCACCCGTTGTTTACAAACCTTGAAGGGGTCTATTTAGAGACTAATTTATTTTTCCCGTACGGGATGTCCCTCATTTTATTTTTGACTGCTACGCTGATCTAACCAGTGACTGATACAACAGGCAAACAACATCAAAATCCTGCGAGAGCGATTTGAGAAATCATACAGAGAAGACTGCTATCGAAATGCTCTCGCTGTACTTTGATGTCATCCACCTGTCAGTTGTTGCAGCGCCTCAAGCATCAGTGCTTGTCAATCTTGTCAATGGCCTCTTCATCTCTTAAAGCTTTTGAGCCCATCACCTCCAGCAACTGAGGGAGGTACATAATCCATCCTAAATTTTTAAATCAAATTTTTCACTCACTTGGTCCAGGCCTGCTGTCTTTGATAAATAAGTGCCTGCAAACTGGCTCTGTTCCTGCTGATCTTAAAATTGCCACCGTTACCCCTTTACTCAAGAAGCCGGCACTAGACCCCTCAATCAAAAAAAAAACTTTCAACCTATCTCTGACCTGCCTTTCATTTCTAAAATTTTGGAGAAAGTTGTGTTAAATCAATTTCAGAGTTTTTTTGAATACACTGTGTATTTATGAGATTTTTCAATCAGGATTTAAATCTGCTCACAGTACTGAGACTGCCCTTCTACATGTTTTAAATGATATCAATCTCTCTACTGACTCCGGAGACTCTGTGATTCTCATTCTTCTTGATTTGTCTGCTGCATTTGATACTATAGACCAGTGTTTCTCAACCCTGGTCCTCAAGGACCCCCTTCCAGAAAGTTTTAGATGTCTCCTAATTTAAAACACCTGAACTAACTCATCAGACTCCTTCCAGAATGTCTCCCTAACAAGCTAATAATTTAAATCAGGTGTGTAAATTAAGGAGACATCTAAAACATTTTGGAAGGGGGTCCTTGAGGACCAGGGTTGAGAAACACTGCTATAGACCACTCTCTTTAATTATCAAGGCTTGAGACTTGGGTAGGTCTAAAAGGAAATGTTTTGAGCTGGTTTCGGTCATAACCGATAGAAAGTTCATAGTGAAACTAGGTAACTTTACATCCTCCCCTGCCTTGCTATCTTGTGGCCTTCCACAAGGCTCTATTCTAGCTCCTTCTCTATTCTCATTATATATGTTACCCCTGGGCTCAATTCTCAGGAAACATGGTGTATCCTTCCATCTCTATGCGGACGACACAAAATTCTATCTACCAATTAGGAAAAATTATCCGACTGCAATTTCATCTCTTCTACAATGCTTGGAAGAGGTCAAATTGTGGCTGGCACAAAATTTTCTATTCTTAAATGAAGGAAAGACTGAGTTATAGTTATAGTGTTTAACCCAAATGAGAACCCTCAGTCTTCAAACATTAATCTAGAGAGTTTATCGGTTTTTAGATCTTCACGAGTGCAGAATCTTGGCATCTTCATTGATCAACACTTAAAATTTGACAAACATATCTCTCTTCAGTAATTGGGTCTAGCTTTTACCAATTACGGCTTCTCTCCAAAATTAAACACTTTCTCTTTCCTAAGACTCTAGAAATGGCTGTTTATGCATTTGTAACCTAGCGCTTAGATTACTGTAACTCTTTATATTGTGGTATATCTCAATTTCCGATCAAGCGCCTTCAGCTAGTTCAAAATGCAGCTGCCAGATTTCTTTCTAGTTCCTGCAAATATGAACACATTACTCCGATTCTCAAATCTTTACACTGGTTGCCGATTTCTCAGAGAATAGATTTTACAATTCTACTCTTGGTTTATAAGTCGCTTTATAATACCGCTCCCCTATATCTATCTGAACTTCTACATCTCTACTCTCCTCTCAGAAATCTTCGCTCATCTGACCAGGCTATGTTAGTGATCCCTCGTGTAATACTCAAGCATAGAGGAGAGCGTGCTTTTTCTGTGGCCGGCCCTCGCTTATGGAACGCTCTGCCTTTAGAAAGTAGGACGGCACCTTCTATCTCTAGTGTCAAGTCATTGTTAAAGACCCTCCTATTCTCTCAAGCCTTTTTATGACTGACATATATGCTCAATAAAGGAATACTTTTTAATGAATACATTATTTACTTTTTCATATTTTATTTTATATTTTAATTTTCTTAAAGAATTGTTATTTTAGCTGTGAATGTATTAAACTGTGTATGTGTGTATCGTCTGTGTGTGAAATGTTAGATGCACTGTAAAGCACTTTGGTCAGCCATGTGGGTGTTAAGAAAGGTGCTATATAAATAAACTTGAACTTGAACTGTAGTGCTGATCACGACACTTGATAATGATCTCCGACACCTTTCATCCAATCACAATCATATGTTTAAGAGAGTCAAATAGTACGATTTCATTTTTTCTTTTTATATTATTTGTTTGTGCATGTATAAGATCTGCTTAGTTACAAAGTTTGTTCTAAATTCTGAAGAGATCGCTGATCCAGCCCTGCCTAAAACGCCTCAATCTGAAATGCCCCAAGGCATTTCCAACTTTGCTAGAAAATTCTTGTGCTTTTGATTTACAGACTGTAAGTGTGTTTTACTTAAAGTATTTAATGTTGACTCTTAAAAAAAACTACAGCTCACAGAATGAATCTATGGCTCTTCATCTGTGGTCCTATATCGTACTGTGAGAGAGGTTCAAAGACGGCTGTTTTCCCGGTCTTGCGTCCAAAAATTCATCTGTGTCAGAAATTCAGCATGCACTTCAAGCAATCCAACGCACATGTTTATTAGGACTGATGTTTCTTTAGAGAAAATTGTTGTTGTTGTTTAGGGATTTTTTTACAGTTTAAAAGGGGATGAGCTCATTAGCAATCTAAGATGTTGATAGCTCCCATGTTGACAGGGACAAAAGATTTAAAGATCGCTTTCTGCAATAAAGACTACTGCTCGAGGAAAAAGTATCCTGGTCTTCGCTAAAAAGGTTTACAACACCGTCAAAGCCTCTGTGTCATCATCGTACAGTCAATATGCTTGTGGTACCCAAGTTTAAACAATCCATGTCGCACAGTGTGATCCTAGGAGTGCAAGAATCCTGCAGTGTATTCCAGGCTTTAGACAGATATTAAAGGTAATGGTTCAGTTAAAGGACTGTTAAAAGTACCTGCTGTAAATTAACAAACTATTAATCAACTAATATTTTATAACCAATAGAGTTAAAAATTAATATATAATTAGGAGATTAGTTATCATTTTGACTTAAATACACTGTATATTCACACAAAACCATACTCGCACCTCTGCTGCAGGCCATCTTATGTCACAGAAGTAGAATTTAATGTTTTACTTGCAAGGGCTTCAACATACAAAGCAATCACATCAATGTATAGCAGAAGCAACTCTCAGTATTCTTCCTGGGCTTTTTATGAGCCTAAACTTACCCCAAACCTCTAGTGTAGTAAAACCATGGTTTTGCTGATAGTAATCAATACACAAAAACATGCTACACTTTTACCATGTAATTAACAAAATCATGGTTAATTTTCATAAGGGAGGTACAGTGGATCATAATGTGTGCTATTAATTGTTCAGTTCAATAAATTCCATTGCAGGTTAATTGTCTCCTGTAGGCAGTGTTTGAATGGACAATGAATATCTACATAATATTTTTATATTTGCTGCAGATTATTACACTGTTTAACTTATTTCGTGTACACTCTCACACACTTTACACCCTACTGACACACCAGAAACAACAGAGCTGTAAATCTGCCTCCAGATCTGCAGCCTCCTCATAATCACTTGTAAAGCAGTGAGGGTCTTCTGTCTCCAGTACAGCAGGAGGCGCTGCAGCTCTTCAGTCCGCAGATAAACTCACTAAAGAAAGAAAGAAAGAAAGAGCGCGAGTGTGATGTGTTTGTGTATCCTCAGTGTTTTTCTCTCTTGCGTGTTTCATTGAGTATAAACAGAGTCTTGTCTCTGTGTATTTAATTGTTGAGACGTTGATGATGAGATGTGCTGTGCTATAAATCAGTAGAAACTGATCTGTCCATGCTGGATATATTGATGATTTCATCACAGAAAGCTCTCAGCTGAAGAAAAAGGTGGCGTTACTGGAGACAAAGCTGAGGTCAAGAGGAGATTTCAATATCATGACCCTTCTCGGAGATTTAGCAATGAATCGAGAGGTTTGTACAGCTTAAACATCATTTATCTGAATCAGACAACATCAAATCATTTCTGATCTTACTGTCTGTGTGTGTTGTGTTGTCAGGATGTGGATTGTTGTGAATCTTCAGTGTATGTGTTGTCTTCAGTGTTGTAACTATCTGAAGAGAAATCCAGACACACACAGGACTCCGAGCTCAGTCTGACTTTACTCTGTTATACTGAGTCAAAGCCCACAGACACTCAGGACACTACAGTGTGTGACAGTAAACAGAGCTTACAGGAGGATCAAACCTCCACAGCGTCTCTGGATTCTGTCTGTAACGCTTAGTGATGGGTCGTTCGCGAACGAGCCGGCTCTAAGAGCCGATTCTTTGTAGTGAACGAGAAGAGCCGACTCCCGTCAACGAGAGCCGAATCTTCAGCCGCAGGCAGGGGCGGGACCTATTTGTATGTGGCACAAAATGCATCCAATCAAATGGGAAGACAGACTAGAGGAAGTTAAGGCATTTACCAAAAAGAAGAAGAAAGTTGAGGCAAGCTGAGGCATTTATTATAAATGCTAACCTGCACTAAAGACTAATTTTGACTATTTATTTGGTTTGCTGTGGTTCTGTGTTCATTGTTCAATTGTTTAATTAAAGTTTTATTATAATGTTAATTATAACTATGTATTTTTTGACGAAAAAAATCATAAAAATACAGCTTTTATAAAAACAATTGATACAAAAATTGCATACCAATACACAAACCATTCACAATTGCTACATTTGGCTTTAAAAAGAAGTCTCCCAGATACTAAAAATTAATAAAGAGCTGGAGCCGTAAGAGCCGGCTCTTCTAAGGGAGCCGAGCCAGAAGAGCCGAATCTATGAAAAGAGCCGGATTGCCCATCACTAGTAACGCTGGAGAACAGCAGCAGATCCTGCAGACCAAACTAAAGATGTGTTCAGTTAAACTCATCGACTGCACGATCCTCATGATGAAGATTAAAACTGAACCCACAGAAATCAAAACTGAACCCACAGAAATCAAAACTGAACCCACAGAAATCAAAACTGAACCCACAGAAATCAAAACTGAACACACAGAAGAGGAAGATCGCACTGAGGAAGATGATGCTTTTGTTCCATCAGGTATGTCTCCTTAATTATTGTTTTTTTTTTTACACTTTTAACTGTCATATGAGCACCTGTTTTGGGTTTTCAGTCACAAACTCACTAATCAAAAGACCCAAAAATGTAAATTTTAAAGGAGTTTAGGCTAAATTTAATAAGCTGCTTATTGAGGAACATGCATGTTGGCTTAGTTCACCCCAAAAAGAAAATGTTATCATAAATCACTTATGCCTGTGTCGTCCTAAACCACAAGTGCTTTGATTCTCTTCAGAACACATTTTTAGATATTTTTGATGAAAACTGGGAGCCCAGCAAACACAGAACGTTCCCATATGGTATTTGGTTATTTTTTTGGGAACCAAAACCTCCCTGCTAAAAAATGATAGAAATCATCACAGAAGTTCTATTGGATGTAACAGTTTTAATGGGATTTTTATTGGTTGTAATGGAAACTATAATGGTCTCTATGGTATGTGTTGCGTTATTGGATCATTTTTGTGCCAATAAAAATGAATGCAAATGTCAAGAAATGAACGAACATGTGAAATGAGAATAAAGAAAACCCAGCTAACAATTTTTGGTTCCCAAAACGTTTTCCTAACGTTAGTTTTTTTGTTCTAAAATTGTTCCCCTAACGTTAGTTTTTGGTTCCCATAATGTTATTTTTTAAGGTTTTGTTTTTGTTAGCCAGGAAAGTTTTCTTTACAGAAATAGAACTTTATATTTAGGTTAGTGTAACCTTACGGTAACGTTATCATAGCATTATTTTTATGTTAACATTAGGGTAACGTTAAACTAACCTAAAAATAACGTTCCCCTAACGTTATTCTAACGTTATCATAGGTCTACCGGTGTAGGTCTTTAAAAAGTAATGTTTAGCACAATGCATAGGTTGCACCAGTCACTGGGTGGTGTAAAAACAAAAAAATAAACACTAAAACTAAGTCCAAACATGTTTAATGCATTAATAAATTCATTACAAATACAGATAATGCATATTTTTGCCTTACTGTAAACTATCAAACTTACAATCAACTTTTTTCTTGCTTTGTTGTAAAAGTTTTAGGCTACATTAAAACACAGACTTGAGTAAAGAAATCCCATTCTTGTGCTGTAATCACCAGTGGATCACAAGTGGGCGATGCTAAAGACTAGGGGTGGGAATCGCTTGGACCCTCGTGAATCGATCCAGAATCGATTCTTAGGGTCCCGATTCGATTCAGAATCGATTCTTGACGTACTAATTTGCATATTTGTGACGTCATTACATCACATTTGCTCTCAAAGCCAGGTTAATGTTTGTGCTTTTGCTTCTAGTCTCTGAACTGTCATATTCTGTACTTTAATGCAACTAAGGGATAAATAATGTCTTTCTTATATACATATATGTCCTGTTTCTGTTGTAAGACATTAAAACCAGTAAAAATAATAATTAAACGTGACACATTAATTCTATATTTTGCGTCTAGCATCATCTTTATACACAGTGATCGGCAGTATTACTGTATTTATATAATGCAGCGCATCCAGCGACTGAATAACAAACGATTAGGGCTGGGTATCGATTCAGATTTTCCAGATCGATTCGATTTCGATTCACAAGCTTCCAAATCGATTCGATTTCGATTCTCGATTCAATTTTCGATTCTGGTTCTCGGACCGGTTTTTATACTCTATTCAACTCAATGAATATAGATTTAATATAATTATTATATTAATAAAAAGAACAGTGAACAGCAGGTTACAAGTGAGTAATTAATAAAATCGACGAAGCACCTGAAACCGCCATTTAAAGCACTGAATGAATGAATGACAGGCTTGCCTCTTGCTCCTTGGTAACATGCGCTAGGCAAAAAAAGAGGGTGACATCTAGTGAAGAAGACTAGTAATTCGATTAATGTTAATCTTTTGTTCAATGTTTGCATAAATAAATATGAAAGAAAAAAATCGATTCTGCTCTTTGAGAATCGATTCTGAATCGACCACGTTTTAAAAAACGATTAATCGAAAAATCGATTTTTTTGCCCAGCCCTACAAACGATGTGCATATTTTTACAGATGTATGTTATATCTAAACAGTCAGCGGATGGTTTAGGGAAACGCTATAGCACAGTCAGAAGAGTCATTAAATTAAATGCGCTGTGTGTCTCCCTGCCGCTCACTGAACAGAGAAAAGGCAGAGCAAGACTATCCAAAAGTGTATCTTGTTTTCTTGCAGTTTAGAATGAGTCAAACAGGGCTGTTCTAGATCTTATTTCTTTCTCTTTTGCTCTTGTAAGCTCCGCTATGCGCTCGTGCAGTGCGCACTCTCTTAAATTGTCCGTGTGCAACACCGCTCCCCCAGTTGAGTCCGCCTTTTGGTTCTGATAACGTATTTTGTAAACTAACATTTAAGAATCGATTCTTGACATTTGTGAATCGATTCAGAATCGGCCCACATCCGAATCGCGATTCATCTAAGAATCGATTTTTTGTCCCACCCCTACTAAAGACAGGTGTAAATGATGTTTAAAATGTTTTGAGCTCATCCACTTTCGACCACATTAAAGCCCGGAATACACTGCACGTTTTTTGCCCTCCTATAAGATCATTACCTTATCACACTGTGCGACATGGTTCGTTTAAACTCGGATACGAGAGGCATGTAGACTGTACGATGATGACACGGAAGCTTCGGCGACAGCGTCACACGTTGCACAACGTCACCAGCATGCGCTCGTGGTAAACGAATACAGGTGTAGCAGCCGATCCTGTTCCCCTCGGAATGTCTGTTCCTCTTGTCGCTTTTTGTACACCCAGCTGTTTTTTCTGAATATTTCTTTTATAGTTTTAATTGTTGTAAGCTGTATTAGGTTGTACAAACTCTGTAAATATGCTATACCATATTAAAAAAATTAAATAAATAAAAAACACACAGATATTCTTAGGTACCTGTGACTGCGCTGTCAGCAGAAACGCTTTATCGACTGGAAGGGGGAACAGACATTCCGAGGGGAACAGGATCGGCTGCTACACCAGCGCGCAGGTCGTAGCAGCAAACACACTGTGCGTTGATCATGCTGAATTTCTGACACTGTCAGAAAACTATCAAAGGCTATCTTTGGACGCAAGACCGGGAAAACGGCCGTCTTTGAACCTCTCTCATTGTACGACATAGGACCACCGATGAAGCGCACGATCACAGAAATCGCGACGATTGTTTCACGAAGGCAATCTTTCGTCTGGGACAGCCAATAATCGTGCAATGTATTCCGGGCTTAAGAGGTTGTTGACTTAACACATGAGACTGGATTGTTTTTGTAGTGTGAACGCACATGTGTTCAAATGTCTTTGAACAGTCACACAAGTTCACCTTTTCTCCCCCTATTTATCTAATCTGAGGCACTGAGCACAATATTTTACATCTTTTCTGACTTCTAGCGCAAACACACAGTGTACAGCGCTATCTTTAGGCTTTCATTGATATAACTAAAGCGGCTGATCTCCACGTCTTTCATTAGTTTCATTTTGCGAGCGCGTGGAAGTTGTGCGATCTTATTTCATCAATTGTGCTGAAATATCAGAGACAGCTCTTAAATATTCATTTAAAAAAAACACTGTGCAGCATGTTTACTTACAACACAAGCAGCGGACTCTGACATTATATTAGTTTGTGGCCATTTAAACCATCATTACGCTCGCTTGTGTTTAAATGACAGCAGAGAAACTCGCCCACAGTCTCCACAGACCACCCCCTCACAGTATTTAGGACAGAAGCGGTCGAAAGTGGACAAAAGAGACAAATTTAAATGCCAAGTGTAATTGTTGGCCACGCTTCAGGGGCCTCATTTATAAAATGCTGCGTAAAAACCATCCTAAATTTGATATTACGATAATTTCACAAAAATGCGTACGTGTGATTCATAAACCGAACGTACGCGCAGAAAACGCGCGTACCCCTTTCAAATCTATAAATCAGAAATGAAGTTGAACTTGTGCGCGCAGTCGAGCAGTTTCAGATCTCCGCCTTTAAACGATGCGTAATTAATGTCAGACATATAAAAAGCGCTTGTCAATGTTTAAACCAAATTTCAAACAGCAAGAATAGCTTATATTTCCAAAAACCTGCAGCAATCAGACAAGCAAAAGTGCGTACGTCTGCTCAGACCCTGACGTGGCGCTAAGGACTTTTCCACGTCAAAGACGGTTTTTATAAATATGGACTTTGCCGTGGATTTTCGCCTACGCACACTTTACGATCAAATCTGTGCGTACGCAGGCTTTATAAATGAGGCCCCTGATGTGTGAATGTACTGTCAGAGGGTACGGTGATATGCACCTGAAATATGATAAAAGGGTAGAACCCGACCGATATGCATTTTTTGGGCCGATGTCGATACAGATATTAGGAAGTAAAAAAAGACCAGCCAATATTCTTTGTTATAGTACAGTACACATATACTACAGTATATTATAAAACAGAACTGTACATAGTGCATCATCTTCCCATAACTGATATCAAACTTGTTAAATATTAATCCAAATGATTATTTAACAAAATCTTTAGCATAGTCCATCTATGTAAATGAGTCTGGTAAAACAAAGACAAAGTTTTCCTACTCTATCAACACCCTTTTGGATTGGTCATCTGAACTTCAAGGGGTTGGTCTTAGCTCAGGTTAAGAGGCCTGCACCCCAATTCATCGATGCTCACAGCACACAGCTCACGCACAGCACGCCAAACGGCTGCTCAATAGCGAGGCCACGGCGCCCAGCCGGGCTCGCTGTGAGACCTGTCCCTCTCTCGGATAGTTTCACGGGCACCCTGACACTTGGACAAACTTGGACAAACTGGACAAATTAATCGCCACAGATTAACCAGACCGACGGATTAACCCAAAAAGGAACAACTCCTACAGACGCCTCAGGACTCCGTCATGTGATCACAAACTCAGGAACTCTCTTCCTATCATACGCGCCCATACAGCTGAACGTACACACGTGCCTCACAAAAGCCAAACGCAAGTATCGCTTAGGGGTGGGCGATAAACCGGTAGACAAAATTAACCGGTAGAAATTTGTCAACCGGTAGAGATTTTGGACTATCGTTTCTATCGAGGTTACGTGCCCACGTCACGCTCCTGTTTGTACACGTATTTAAGCACTGCAGTTTTAAAACAAGTTATTTTAAGCCATTGAAACACAGACAACAGATCTGTATGCGTGCGTTCTTTCTGTGTGTCAGGAGCGGACAAGTCGCGCAACCGCTGCTCTTTCTGTCTGTGAGGAGCGCGCAAGTCGCGCAACCTCTGCTTATTAAGCTCGTGAGCATTTTTCCCGCTTTATTGGCCTTAAATACACATATGCGTCAAAATTCCCGTCTTTGCAAGCATCATCATAAACACGACCAGTAAGGTCTTAAGAGAAAGTTAACAGCTAAAAGAGAAAGCGCATGTGTAACAGTGTATTGGATCCGGACTTAGGTCTTAAAGGGGAAGTTACCTAATTTTGCTCCTGTCTGTCACTCGTGTTAATCAAACAGGATTGAGAAAAAAATCTCTCACTGCTCCTGATTAAATCACTTTTCTACCTTAAATAAAAATATATATACGCCTATACATACATGCATAATTATTTATTATCATTCTTATTGACTGTGTATCTTCAGAGAGCTTGAGTTTTGTTTGTTTTTATCTTCTTTCTATGCTTGTATATGTTTTTTGTGAGAATTATGAACATTTCTATGGTATTAAAGATTTAAACCTTATTAAAACATAAAAAACTCTACCGTGATACATATCGTTATCATGATATAAAATTAATCCTATCGTGATAGAAGATTTTGGTCATATCGCCCACCCCTAGTATCGCTTGTTCATTCGCTGTAAAAGTTATTGCCCCTTTTAATTAAGGTGATTCTTAGAGTTCTGATGATTTGTGCAGAAGTTAAGTCTATAGTGATTAGGGGTGGCACGGTCCATGAAAAAAATCCGAACCGTTCGGTTCGCTTGTCTCGGTTCGGAGCGCGTGTGTACCGCACGGTTCAACGGTTCATGGCATGCGCAATGTAGTCTCATGCCCTGTATGTGACCTCAGATTGCGTATTTCCCTTTCGCGCGAAAGAAGAGGTGGTTTCGAGTATAAGTACTGCAGGTTATGTTACGTATAGAAATGGCAAGTGGGAGAGAAAAGGAAGTCTGCCCGCAGTTGGAGGATGTGCCAGCGTCGTATAAGTTTGGTGTGTGGAAACATATTTTTATTTCATGTTACCTATGATGACAGCGGAAATAAAACAATAGATTGAACTGCTCAAACAGCCACAGGAGACCGCCTTCTCTCCGACCATTTATCTAATCTGAGGTACTGTTTTACGTCTTTAGCGCTATTTTTAGCCTTTCATTGATAAAATTAAAGCGGCTGATTTCCGCGTAGTTTCATTTTGCTAGCGTGTGAAAGTTGCGCGATCTTATTTCATAAATTTCCCCTCAAAGTAATCAGGACAGAAGTGGTCAAAAGTGGACAAAAGAGACGGATTTAAATATTACAGGTGTAAAGGTTATGTTTCTCTCTCGTCCACATATACTCTCAGTATTAAAGCAGCCTCAGTGATAAATCTAAGAGCTACACTGAAGTTGGCATTCTAATAAATGCAAGTTATCTTTGTGTGCTAAAAATGCACACAAAGTTCATGTAGATGGCAATACACATTCTCTTTTTTGCCAAATAAATGAAAAGCATGTTGAAATCATCGATGTCTTCCCTCTTGCTGTTTCAAAATCTCACCTGGCTTTCCTCAGGGATGGTCCCAATAATGTGCTTAAAGTCAAATTCAGTTTGTGCATGATTACATGATATAACTTTTTTTTTAATACTGTATCCTAAATTATGGATAATTAATACATTAATAAGATAATACATAACTGGAGTGTTAAAAATTTAAAGAAAAAATAACAAGAACCGTACTGAACCGAGAACCGTGACCATAGAACCGTGATACGAACCGAACCGAGGGTTTTGTGAAACGTGCCACCCCTAATAGTGATATTGCCCTTCCTTTACTCTCTCTCGCTCTCTTAATTTTCCATTCTTTCTCTTTCATATATATTTCTTGTTTGTATGTATAGTTAGTCTTGTGTGTTTTTGTAGTGTAACGTAGTTTAATAAACCGGTTTTGCATTTCACAATTGAATCGTTTCTGTGTTCAATGCTCATGAAATAAATGTCACTTAATCTGCCGTTAAGATCTTAAAGCTACATGCTTAAAAATACTTTATAGCAGTAAGAATGTTATTTTCTAAAGGCCACGGAATTAACTTCTTAAATGTACAATTATGAGTATTTGCTGGACAAATATGAGTATTTGCTGGACAAATACATTAATTAATTGTTATTATTCTGCAAAATCAGTTTAAAATCTTAATAATTTGTAGAATTAATTACAGTTAATTGTACTTATTATTCCATTTGAGCTAAATATGGGAATTTCCCCAAATTCCCTTAAATTCCTGTAGTGTTTTGGTCGGAGGTTTATAGTGTTTTAAATAACGCTGTTCTCCTCCTCCCGCTGAATTCGCTACACTACATAAAATAAATAAATTTTTTCAAATGATCACTCACACTCAAGACGCCTGTCTAAGGTAAAGACAAAAAATGTAATGACAAGAGTCTGCATTAATCTGCCTTCATGCGTTTATTACACAAGATGGTTTCAGATGAGTTTAGTTCAATTCAGATTTTTACACGTTTATTGATATTTTAATCGCAGTAGTATTTTGGATTTGTTCATATTTGCCTGTTCAGCATACAGCTCGCGTGTTTTATCGCCTCCGCTGTCACTGTGAGAGAAAAAACATTCATTCATCTGCTTCATGTGATGTGAAACATGTAAAGTGATGCACGGTCTCGGTTTATCTGTTCTCTAAACAAATGAATAAACACATTTGACTTGTATGCTCATCTTGTAAGTTTATGAGTAGAAATGGACATGTGAACGAAAATGAAAATAATTACAGCATGAAATGATGAATAACTGACTGACGGACTCTTTACAACGCTTTTTATCAAAATAAATGACGGAGATTAAAAAAGTCTATTGCAACATGTGTGTGTGTGTGTGTGTGTGCGTGTGTGTGTGTGTGTGTGTGTGTGTGTGTGTGTGTGTGTGTGTGTACCTGGTAATTATCACGTTGTGGGGACCAATTGTCCCCACAAAGATAGGAATACCAGTGTTTTTGTGACCTTGTGGGGACATTTTGATGTCCCCATGAGGAAACAAGCTTTTAAATCAAACAGAATGATGTTTATTGAAAATCTAAGGTACAAGAAAGGTTTTTGTGATGGTTGGGGTTAGGGAATGGGGCAGGTTAGGGGAATAGAATATACAGTTTGTATGGTATAAAATGCATTACGTCTATGGAATGTCCCCACAAAACATGGAAACCAGAATGTGTGTGTGTGTGTGTGTGTGGTGTGTGTGTGTGTGTGTGTGTGTGTGTGTGTGTGTGTGTGTGTGTGTGTGTGTGTGTGTGTGAATGATTACCTTGATATTATTTCATTACAGATTCATAGTACATTTATTTCGTGCATTTGATTTCAACTGTAACATTTTCAGCATTTTAGGTAAGCAGTAGCTTAATGATATTCCTCACCTGATAAATGGCTATTAACAGTACTGCATTACTACAGTAAAAGTTTGATTTTAAGTGTGTTTGCGCCCCCCCCAAAAGTTTTTTTTAGCACCAGCCGCCACTGAACTTGAATCATTGTTTTTTTTAACAAGAATAACGTTATCAGACTTATTGAAAAGGGAAACTTATGGAGTCATTGTTTATTAGCTTTGAAGTGATGTACTTCACAAATTAGACTGACAACATGTGGAATGTAGCCTACTGCACAACGTTTTTATTCAATTTATATACATGACTGCCAGTGCTTGAACTGAGAGACCACTGACTGAGGTGAATGGGAAGGAGGGTTGGCTAGTGTCACTACACAGTGACCTGGGTCACCAGTACCAAAACTGTGGAGCGCGCTCTGCTGGACAAACAAGTACTTATATCATTCAAAAGCATTTCTTTGTTCTGTGAAAAACGTTCATATCTGCTGTATATCTGCGGCTTTTACACCAATACAGATATATCTGCGACATGCTCATATCGGTCGATAAAATCGGCAAAATTATAAATCGCTCGGGGGAGGGGCAGCAACAAGGGAAAGTGACTGGATGCGCTGTAGACGTAATCGCCAGCGCATCATATTATCATAATTAAGTGTGCTTGCAAAATTATTCCGCCCTAATTTTTGGCCAGCTCCTGTGACTAGGCCTTTTAACACAGAGACCCCATTCAAACTTTAAAATGTTCGAGCAGTGCCGGTCTAAGTTGCTTGAAAACATGATGTCACAAATCCATGTTGTTCTTCCGCCATATTGGATTGAACAGAAAACCTTAAAGATTTACAGGTCACAAATTTTGTCCAAACCTATGACACTGGCACTCACGATCCTTGGACCAAGCCTCACAAAAGTTACTAGAAGGATTTTTGATTTTCGGAAACATTTGCCCATCACAGCCCAAAAGATACCCATGGCGTAGTTGCCAAACAGGAAGTAGTTCATATCTCAGCTGAAAAAGTTTGAGAAACACTGCCTTAAATCATGCATGTGACTCCAAGTGTATTTAAACAGTCATGTCTTTGAGAAATTTAAAAGGAAGCAATGACACATTTAAAAACAGTTTGCCAGAAGACTGCGCTGTCATTTACATAATCTTTAGAGAAGAAGATAAATCTATATATCTAAATCGTATGCTTAGCTACTGTTAAACGGGAACAAAATATATTGCATTATGCTGTCAATCACTGAGTGAAATCTTTTCTTTTATCATACATTTCAGAGAAACATTTGGTACAAGCCTGTATACATTTCTGTGTGTGTGTGTGTCAGAAATGCTTTCACGTATTGAAACCAAACTTTGTACATAAACTTGGGACTCCAATGTGAGGATGCCCAAGATAAAAAAAACATTGCAGTAACATGTCTATATTTTGTTATTTTCACTTTAAAATATCCAGTTGAACCCTATGTAAATATAATAATTGCAATACGCCTTTACCACTAGATGGCAGCCTTTACGTCCAAGCGTGTTTAATTGCCTTCACACGTGACTAGGCAGAAACTACCATGACTGCATGATATTGAAAAACTATATATATTGTATATAGTATTATTTATATACAATATAGTATTATTTGATACTAAATCCGATGGAATATTAATATTTCACATATACGTTTATCCACAAAACTGCAAATGGATGTTATATTCTGAACGCTTGAAGCAACGTGATCTCTTCTGGAGAACGCGCAGTTTCACACTACAGGTAGGAATGATATGATTCAGACATCTAACGTTAAACTCTTTGACCCTTTCTTTCTTTTTTCAATGATATATTGCATGACAAGTTTAATTCCCTTTTTCATCAATGTAATACATTGTAAACGTATTAGTTTGTAAAGACGCGTGGGATCCACACTCGGCAGTATCGCGCCCTCGCGTAGCAGGGGCAGTGCTGAAATAGTGCCGCGATCATTTGGCGTCGGCTCTATGACAGCTGCATGGTTTAAATGATTGTGAATTGACACGAAAAAGTGTCACTTTACCTTAAATCATGCATTTGACGCCAAGTGTATTTAAACAGTCATGTCTTTGAGAAATTTAAAAGGAAGCAATGACACATTTAAAAATACAGTTTGCCAGAAGACTGCGCTGTCATTTACATAACCTTCAGAGTAGAAGATAAATCTATATCTAAATCGTATGCTGAGCTACTGTTGAACGGGAACACGATCGATTGCATTATGCTGTCAATCACTGAGTGTAATATTTTCTTTTATCGTAAATTTCAGAGAAACAGTTGTTACAAGCCTGTATAAATTCATCTGTGTGTGTGTGTGTGTGTGTGTGTGTGTGTGCGTGCGTGCGTGTGTGTGTGTGTCAGGAATGCTTTCACATATTGAAACCAAACTTTGTACATGAACTTGGGACTCCAATATGAGGATGCACAGGATTCTAAAATTTAAAAAACATTCTAAAATTTTACATTTCACAAATCACGTTAGTGACCGCACCAGAGCAAGCACACTTTTGCAGTTCCTCCGGAATTTCCCAGTTGCACCAGTGCGACCTTTAATAAAACGTAGTCGCATAGGCAGGAAACGTTTTATGCGACTACGTTTTATTAAAGGTCGCACTGGTGCAACTGGAGCCCTACCCATTATTCAAACATTGTAAATTATTTTCTGGGGAAAAGAATTGTAAAACTAACTAACTAAGTCAATGGGACAAACAGAAGAGACTCAGTTTTCATCAAAAATATCTAAAAATGTGTTGTAAAGACAATCGGAGCACTTGGGGGTTTAGAACAACATGGGTATAAGTGAACTATGAAATGGTTCCAGCAAGTTGTCTTCTTCAGGGCAAAGAAACACACACTGAGAATGTCAGCAATTTATAAGTTAAAACCACGCCCCTCGTTAGAAGCCATTCCATGAACAACTTTGAATTAAAAAATGGGATCGTCGATGCTGCCACGCCCCCATGTCACGTCCGTTCAGCTTCTTCATTCTGATGGTTGAAACACGTATAAGCCGTGATAAAGTACCCCGGTAAACCCACGGTTCAGACCGCATTACATAAGTATCACTGTGCCACTGTTGCTGCGTACTGATTAATGAAACTAAACACCACAGTCTTTAATCATATTTTCATTGTGTCTTTGCTGCATCTGTGTTGCTTGCGAAATGCGCTCTGTTGCAGCCACGCTTGATTCTGAGGAACTACTTTGTTTTGCAGAAGAGTAATATTTGTACTAATATAATTATAATTACACCTTGTTTGTGTTTTATTTTATGAAATCCTGCTATGCATATGAAGTAACTATTTTATAAACGCAATAAGCCCCGCAGAGCAGTGGGGTTACAGTATATTTTATAACAGCTAAGGGGGTTTTAGGCACGCTTCACATTGTGCCTGACAACGCCCCTTCGCTGATGTAAAATGCACTGGTAACCCACTGCTTCTTGGGGCTTATTGCTTTATTTTAGGGTGAACTATCCCTTTAAAAAAGACTTAATCTCATTCTAGAAGTGTCACCATATAATGCAAAAAGGATTGTGAAAGTCTCTGAAAATAAAAATAATAACAAAAATATTGCTTCTTTTGACAATTCCTACAAAATAGTGGAATACTCACAAATAATCATGCATTACATTATGTTTTGTCATTGATCACTAGTTATGTTGTCTCTATTTTAATAAAATATTAACAAAAATAATAAAACAAAATAGCTGGATATGTTTACAAATGTTGGTTTATTTGATGTGCAATGACCCAGCTGTAATAATAACAGGACTGACACCTGTTTATATGTGTGAATCTAGAAAAAGATACAGAATCTCAATTCTTCATCCTTCTTTGTGTAAATAAGAGTGAAAAGACAATTTAATTGTTTCATGTTTCTTTCAGATGTGAAGAGTGATTCATGTTTGGATATAGAAATAACATCCTCAACATCAAAAGAGCGACTGACAGCACAAACTCTTTCCTGCATCACCTGTGGAAAGACATTCAGCTCACAGAGACTTTTAGAGAGACATGAGAGAAAACACACAGAACAGAAACTCTTCACCAGATCTGAGATCAGCTTTACTACCTTACAAGAGAAGAAACTTCATTCAGAAGACCACAGAGAGAAGCAGCAGTTTCACTGTGAGCAGTGTGGGAGGATTTTTGTCTCGTCCTATAATCTAAATGTTCACATGAGAATACACCGTGGTGAAAAGCCTTTCAACTGCACTGAATGTGGAAATTACTTCAGAACCAAACAATATCTTAAAGTTCATCAAAGAGTTCACACAGGAGAAAAACCTTATGAGTGTCCTCACTGTGAGAAGAGATTTAGCCGTAAACGTGGTCTGAAGAGACATGTGCTTTCACACACCAATGAGAGACCGTATCAGTGCAGTGAATGTGACAAAACCTTTAGGGATTCACGCTCTTTAAAAAAACACCAGAATACTCACATTAAAGAGAAACTCCATCAGTGTTCACACTGTGATAAATGTTACGGCCATAAATATCAGCTGATAGTCCATGAGAGAGTTCATACTGGAGAAAAACCTTATCACTGTAGTGTCTGTGGGAAGAGTTTTAGTCAAAAAACTACATTACTATGTCACAAGAGAATTCATACAGGTGAAAAACCTTACAAATGCTATCAGTGTGACATGACATTTGCTTATTCAGGTCACTTCAAAGTCCATCAGAGAGTTCACACTGGAGAGAAACCCTACGTCTGCTCTCACTGTAGAAAGAGCTTTTCTAGTTCATCTAAATTCAGAGTTCATCAAAGAGTTCATACTGGAGAAAAACCTTATCACTGTAGTTTCTGTGGGAAGAGTTTTAGTCATCAAACTACATTACTATGTCACAAGAGACTTCATACAGGTGAAAAACCTTTTAAATGCTCTCAGTGTGACATGACATTTGCTTATTCAGGTCACTTCAAAGTCCATCAGAGAGTTCACACCGGAGAGAAACCTTACGTCTGCTCTCACTGTGGAAAGAGCTTTTCTAGTTCATCTCAATTCATAGTTCATCAGAGAGTTCATACTGGAGAGAAACCTCATCACTGTAATGTTTGTGGGAAGAGTTTTAGTCAAAAAACTACATTACTATCTCACAAGAGAATTCATACAGGTGAAAGACCTTACAAATGCTCTCAGTGTGACATGACGTTTGCCCAGTCAGGTTCCTTAAAATCCCATGAGAGAATTCATACTGGAGAGAAACCTCATCACTGTAGTGTCTGTGGGAAGAGTTTTAGTCAAGGGTCTTCATTACTAAAGCACAAGAGAGTTCATACAGGTGAAAAACCTTTCAAATGCTCTCAGTGTGACAAAATGTTTACTTGTTCAAGTAACTTAAGATACCATCAGAGAGTTCATACTGGAGAGAAACCTTATCACTGTAGTGTCTGTGGTAAGAGTTTTAGTCAAGGGTCTTCATTACTAAAGCACAAGAGAGTTCATACAGGTGAAAAACCTTTCAAATGCTCTCAGTGTGACAAGACGTTTGCTCAGTCAAGTCACTTACAAGCCCATCAGAGAGTTCATACTGGTGAGAAACCTTAAAGCTGAAGGTATACTAGGGGGATCTGCATGACGTCATTTTTGTCATTGGGAGAAAATGACCGTACGCGTACAATACGCGTTCAACAGCGCATGTGTGAGAAAATATTGAGATAGAACACCCCACTACAAACAATTAGGGCGCACTCACACTATCCAAACCAAACCGCGCTCGGGTGCGTTTGACCCCCAAAGCCTGGTTTGTTTGACTAGTGTGATCGCTCTGTTCCACGCTCGGGTGCGGATTGGTTAATCGCGCCGCGTCCGGGTTGCAGAGGTGGGCCGGAGCGCGGTTCACTTGGGCTCAGCACGGAAGGCTGTGGTGTGAGCGCTATCGCGCCTGAGCGTGATTCAAATGGTGAAGACATTCGTAATACTAACTCGATAGAAAAGCTAACCAAGCCAAAGTGAAGTGAGCTGACCCGACCTGACTCGCAAATCAGTGGGGCTCTGACGGCCTGGTAGAGTAATAATTTGAATGAGAAATCATTTGTATTGTGTACAGTCGTGGCCAAAGGTTTTGAGAATTACATAAATATTGGAAATTGGAAAAGTTGCTGCTTAAGTTTTTATAATAGCAATTTGCATATACTCCAGAATGTTGAATGAAGAGTGATCAGATGAATTGCATAGAATTGCATCATTTCAGTAATCGTCTTGTTAACTCAGGTGAGAATGTTGATGAGCACAAGGCTGGAGATCATTATGTCAGGCTGATTGGGTTAGAATGGCACACTTGACATGTTAAAAGGAGGATGATGCTTGAAATCATTGTTCTTCCATTGTGTACCATGGTGACCTGCAAAGAAACGCGTGCAGCCATCATTGCTTTGCATAAAAATGGCTTCACAGGCAAGGACCTTGTGCCTACTAAAATTGCACCCAAATCAACAATCTATAGAATCATCAAGAACTTCAAGGAAAGGGGTTCAATTCTTGTAAAGAATGCGTCAGGGCCTCCAAGAAAGTCCAGCAAGCACCAGGATCGTCTCCTAAAGAGGATTCAGCTGTGGGATTGAAGTGCCACCAGTGCAGAGCCTGCTCAGGAATGGCAGCAGGCAGGTGTGAACGCATCTGCACGCACAGTGAGGCGAAGACTTTTGGAAGATGGTCTGGTGTCAAGAAGGGCAGCAAAGAAGCCACTTCTCTCCAAAAATAAACCATCAGGGACAGATTGACCTTCTGCAGAAAGTATAGTGAATGGACTCCTGAGGACTAGGGCAAAGTCATTTTCTCAGATGAAGCCCCTTTCCGTCTGTTTGGGGCATCTGGAAAAAGGCTTGTCAGGAGAAGAAAAGGTGAGCGCTACCATCAGTCCTGTGTCATGCCAACAGGAAAGCATCCTAAAACCATTCATGTGTGCATTTGCTTTTCATCCAAGGGAGTAGGCTCACTCACAATTCTTCCCAAAAACACAGCCATGAATAAAGAATGGTACCAAAATACCCTCCAACAGCAACTTCTTCCAACAATCCAACAACAGTTTGGTGAAGAACAATGCATTTTCCAGCACGATGGAGCACCGTGCCATAAGGCAAAAGTGATAACTAAGTGGCTTGGGGACCAGAACATTGAAATTTGGGGTCCAAGGCCTGGAAACTTCCCAGATCTTAATCCCATTGAGAACTTGTGGTCAATCCTCAAGAGGCGGGTGGACAAACAAAAACCCACTAATTCTGACAAACTCCAAGAAGGGATTATGAAAGAATGAGTTGCTATCAGTCAGGATTTGGCCCCGAAGTTGATTGAGAGTATGCCCAGTCGAATTGCAGAGGTCCTGAAAAAGAACGGCCAACACTGCAAATACTGACTCTTTTCATAAATGTCATGTAATTGTCGATAAAAGCCTTTGAAACGTATGAAGTGCTTGTAATTATATTTCAGTACATCATAGAAACAACTGAAACAAAGATCTTAAAACAGTTTAGCAGCAAACTTTGTGAAAACTAATATTGTATACTTAAATACTTATGTAATTCTCAAAACTTTTGGCCACGACTGTACATGTTCAACACGGGTAGCTGAGTATGCTTTGAAAGCTGTCCGTGAGCCGGACACGGAAAAAAGTATACCCGGCCGTTAAGTCTGCTCTCACTGTGGAATAAGCTTCTCTAATCCATTTCAATTCAGAGATCATCAAAGAGTTCATACTGGAGAGAAACCAAAAAGGCAGGGGTATACCTTTTTTTGCGTCCGGCTTGCATGCGTTCGCGCAGCTTTCCAAGTATACTCCCCGCGGCTACACGCGGATGGCCGCGTTTGACACTATACGCAATACAAATGATTTCTTATTCAAATTATTACTCTACCAGGCCATCAGGGCAGCACTGATTTGGCGACATTTACAGTACATTAAAACATTAGGATAGGTGAAGAAAAGTAACCGATCCACCATTGCACACACAGTTTAGAACAAACAAGACAACAAAGAACAGGAATCAAACATTATGATAACAAACATGCTCCACAGCTTTCTCTTCTTGGAAGAAGTAAAAGTTAAAGAAGAAAAACGATAGTGTGTGTGCAAATGCCGTCTATTTCCTTTGTATAATTGTTTGTAGTGGAGTATCCTGTCTAAGGCTATGTCCACACGAAGCCGGTGCATTCCCTATCCGATCATTTTTTTCCTTGCTCTAAAAAAATAATCTGTAAACACGAAACCACTGAAACCGACTGAAAGCGGTGTAGTATATATGCCGGACCAGTATGTGGCACTGTAATTCTGCCACAGATATACACTATACACGGAGAAGAAGACTTTGAGCATGCACATAACCAACGTATGGTGTTGTCCATTATCGCTTGTTGGTCACCACAATTGCATAGAAGCAATAGATTTTTCTGTAATAAAGCTAGTAGGCTTTAGTAGCTTCTGTAGCACGAACACAATCACATATTCCGCCGTTATTGTTGTTGCTGTTAAGTGTGACGCTTCCGACACGTGATGTGATGACGTTTTCGCTTCACAAAATATACGGATTGGCTGTACAGACGAAACCGCAAGGGTGTCGGTTTCAGATTTATCCACTTTAGGACCCGGTTTAAAAAAATAGCGGATTCAGTCTCCCAAAACGCTGGATCCGTGTGGATGAAACTCCAATACAATAACAAATTTATACGTATACAGTGATACGCGTCTCCGTGTGGACAGCCCCTAAATATTTCCTGTTGTACGCGGACTGTATGCGCACTGTCCGCGCGGCCTCAAATTTTGGGCTGCACGCGGATGGCCCGCGTGGCCGACCACGGACCCTCCTGATGACGAAAATTAAGTCCCTAGTATACTTTCGGCTTAACACCGTAGTGTCTGTGGGAAGAGTTAATCAACAGTCAAACTTTGTATAGCACCAGTGACCTTAATAAGGTTATGACACCAAAAACTGTTTTAACTATTATTAAATAGTAACTAAACCCTAAACCAACTTTTTTTAGTTAATGATCAATAAGAATGGGGCTTTTTTTAGTGCTGTTCTTTGATTTGAGTAACTTTTTTCACATTTGGGTATAAAGTGTTTAAATACTACAATATATGGTGTAAAAATGCCTGACTGCTGCCCTCCTCAGGTCGATCGGTGGCTACTGAAGTTGAATTTTCCTATTGGATGTTGCGGTACTACGTGACATAAGCTGTACGGTGTGACATAAGCAGGTTCAAGCTCGCCTCGCCCTTGTTACGATCTCACCACACCCTTGGCAAAATTCTCCATTTTAGAGGCTGACCGCAGCAGCCCCCAAATCAGCCCTGCCCTCGGTTCGTCCCCTCTATCTCCATTGGGGTCTGCACACTTTTCTTGCATTTTTCAAATATTGCCAGTGGGTGGAGTCAGGCTCTGACCTGGGGCCGGTGGCACCAGCCGGACGTAAAAATATTGGGTGTAAGTCCTATGTCGGGCTTAGCTACGTCCGACATTGTGAAAAATATTTACGCCTGTTGCACCATCTGAAACTATGACCAGACGCAGCTACGCCCAGTGTAGATGATGCATATCCCCACGTTTGTGTTTAACAGTGATATTTAAAGCTGTTCGCGTTTACTATGGCAAAATGGTACACTAATAGATGACATATGTAAGCTTTACCCATGTTTACCAGTGCACTCTACCTCAAGATGCGTGCGTGCAGACCCATCAAACACATTATAACAGCTCTAGTTTCAAACAAAATTAAATCAAAGCTTTTAATAAGTTCTCTACAGTGTCTTTGTAAGTATTCATGTATTTTATTATATAATTTATTGGCGGTCTCTCTACCATGCATGAAAAGCACATTGTGTATCCTGTGCATGTGCCAATGTCTTGTCACATTTCATTATTTCTATTTTTACCATAGAAGCAAAGTCAATACTTTATACTTACTCCTACCCTTGACTAGACATAAGTTTAAAGGTGCAGTGTGTATATTTTAGCGGTATCTAGTGAGATGTTGAATTGAAACCAATGGCTCAGTCTGCCGTTCACCAGAACGCATAGAGAAGCTATGGTAGTCGCCAAAGGACAAACATGTTGTTGTCTAAGACAAAATAAAAATGTGCTTTGTAGAGCAGTTTGTTCGTTTAGTGCTACTGTAGAAACATGGCGGCACAAAATGGCGACTTCCATGTGAGGGGACCCCCTGTGTATGTAGATAAAATCGGCTCATTGTAAGGTAATAAACACATAACTGATCATTATGTAAGGTCTTTATACACCACTGATATAGTGGTGTATATTATATTGCATTTCTGTCAAGAGATCCTTCACAAATGAAATAAAACAGTTCTGTTCAGGTTTGTCGGATTGATCTAACAGTTCTGTATTTTGGAGGTAAGGTGCCAAGCTGGTAAAGAGTGTATGTGTTTGTGAGCAAACATAATGTTCATAACTATATACAATAGTGTGAATTCATGATGTTTTTCATATTTTATTTACACATTTATCATTATCTCTTTTATAAACTATTTTTATGTGTCAAACTTGTTTATTTTATATTGTGTGCTGTGTACTGTTTTCAAAGTTTTAATGTCATGGGACCACATTCATTTAAGAAAGTCTTTGTTCAGATCATTTAGTAAATGCTTTGTTCATTTTTACAATGATTATGTCTCCTGACTTCTGCTATAGGCCTATTATAGGGCTGGAAAATTAAAGTTTACATAATTATTCAGTATTTTGTCAGTCTTTTTATTCTTTCTAGGAAAGTTAAAGGAGCTGTTATTGCATTGAGAGCATCTTGACCAGATGCCAGTGTGATATGTTAGCACAATAGAAATTAACTGCAAGAGAGTGTAGAGATGAGTAAAGACTGCCGAGAGGAACACCACTATATTTTGAGTATATTTTGCATACTTGACAAGTTTGTCACACGTTCACTGCACAGACACCATATATTGTAAAACAGGTTTCTTTTTACTTTATTAGTATTTTAATGACAATCACAGTTGAATGTAATGTTGTAATAAAAAAGGAAGAATGTCATTGTAGGTATCTAGATGAAAATAAAGGCTTTAAACTTCAACTGCACTTTTAATTTTCACATTCAAGAAAGAATCATTTAAAATATTATTTTTAGTTCCTTTAAAAAATTTGTTTATTTTACGGGAGAAAATGAAACTGGAGAATTCATAATCTTAAAACAGAAGTTATATGATAAAAATAGAAAATAACAACCTTCCAGGGATGATTTGGATGACCAGGGTTATATTTTTATATAAACAAATGGCAATCAAAACAGCTTTACTGCATGTTTATTTTTCATAAGGGAGGATATAAGTAAACCTAATTTTGAATTAAGGTCATATATATAGACCCTTTTACTGTTTGTACACAATGATGACGTGGCAGCGTATGCGCGCGCATTTAGGCAACGGAAGTATCGTAAGAATCAACAGTGAAGCAACACAAACAGTAAGTTATTTTAAAAAAATGGACTTTATCAACATTTTCAACACAGCTACCAGATCCGTGTACTATAGTGGAGTGGATAAAAGACGTTAGCAGATGGCCAAAAATAAAGTTGCCAGATACATATATACGTATATTAGTATATTATATTAGTGCAACCAAACGCAACAACGGGACATTTTGATGTTGAGAAACCGTTTTAATAAACTTTCTGAGTTGCTACCACGTTAGAACCAATGGGGAATAACACCACTTCTGTTGCCCAAATGCGCGCGCAGGCTATTTGATCACGTGAGCTGTAAAAGGGTCTATATACACTTTTATGCGAATGTCATATGCCTACCAGTGCTTCACACTCCAGTCCAGTTGGTGGCGGTAAATGCACCATAAGTTGGTTTGCCATCCGCCATAAAAAAGTCAATAGAAGAAGAAAGAGTGCGCGTGTGATGTGTTTGTGTATCCTCCGTGTTTTTCTCTCTTGCGTGTTTCATTGAGTGTAAACGAAGTATTGTCTCGGTGTATTTTAGTGTTAAGAGGATGCAGGACACTACAGTGTGTGACAGTAAACAGAGCTTACAGGAGGATCAAACTTCTCAGAAGTCTCTGGATTCTGTCTGTAACGCTGGAGAACAGCAGCAGATCTTGCAGACCAAACTGAAGATGTGTTCAGCGAACCTCATGATGAAGATTAAAACTGAACCCACAGAAATCACAACTGAACCCACAGAAATCAAAGCTGAACCCACAGAAATCAAAGCTGAACCCACAGAAATCAAAGCTGAACACACAGCCGAGGAAGATGCTGATTATGTTCCATCAGGTATGTGTTTTTACACTTTTAACTGCCATGTGAGCACCTGTTTTGGGTTTTCAGTCACAAACTCACTAATCAAAAGACCCAAAAATATACAAAGGAGTTTAGGTTATATTTAATAAGCTACTTATTGAGGAGAATGCATGTTGGCTTAGTTCACCCCAAAATGAACATTTTTATCATAAATCTTACCCCTGTGTCGTCCTAAACCACAAGTGCTTCGATTCTCTTCAGAACACATTTCAGATATTTTTGATGAAAACCGAGAGCCCAGCAAACACAGAACGCTCCCATATGTTTTTTTTTAACCAAAACCTCCCTGCTAAAAAAATTATAGAAATCATCACAGAAATTATATTGGATTTAATAGTTTATTATAGGTTGTAATGTAAACTATAATGGTCTCTTCTGGTATGTGTTGGGTTATGGGATCATTTTTGTGCCAATAAAAATGAATGCAAATTTCAAGAAACGAACGAACATGTGAAATGAGAATAAAGAAAACCCAGCTAACAATTTTTGGTTCCCAAAACGTTCCCCTAATGTTAGTTTTTAGTTCCCATAATGTTATTTTTTTAAAGGACAAGTTCTGTATTTTACGCTTAAAGCCCTGTTTTCAGATTGTTTTTTGATGAAATAGAACGGTTTTGACTGAAATTTGGACATAGGATGCTGGCTCGAGAATTTTCGGTTTCTGTTGTATCAGGACCCACCTTCACAAGGGCTACATAGGTGCACTGGAACAATCCCTCCTTAAATGCATTAAACTTTTGTTTACAAAGACGTGAAACTCACCAAGTGGTCAGGGGTGTTCATTGATATGATCACACAAAAATTGCTGCAAAAGATGCTTTCCAACAGGTCAGGTTGTAAACTTGTGGACCTATCTTTCCAAACGCCTCACACCCATACATTCTTCCATTGAGAGCTTGAATAAGACACTCCAGCCCAGTTGGTGGCGATAATCCGCCTTTGCGAATTGGAGGAATACAAACAACGTTCCCGGCACGGACATAGGCGGAAATCCTAGGGGGGGTGTCGGGGGTCAGGACCCTCCTTTTTTGAGGGTTGTCCCCCCTAAAATATCATTAAATTATGTGTATTGTCAATAATTTAATGATTTATAATACTTAAAATAGTTGTGTAAGAAGTAAAACAATACAAATGCAAACGGAGCAACAACAAAAAACGTTTTAAACACTTTTATTCCCCCCTCCCTTGCCTCACAGTGGTTTGGTCCACTGCCAGCGCAGTGTTACAGATGTGTACGGAGCCGATGCGTTAATCAGCTATATACCTACTAGGGAGTAGGGATGGGCATAATTAATCAACGATCGATAATTGATTGTTAAGAATTTCGTCAATCACATTAATTTGTTACCAATTAATCTAACTCCTGTTTCACAAATACTCCGTATGCAGTGCTTTTGCGTTTGCGTATGTGTGCGGACGAATCCGTCAAGCACCCTTTGCAGCACGCTGCTGACCGCTTATTTTGCATATAAAACGTTCATGTGATTGACACTTTCTGTGGACACTTTTCCGCATAAACAATAGAACAAAGCATAATTTTTTCCCCCACAAAACAATATATTTTAGATATTATTTGACAGTCTAGTAAGTGTGGATTAAAGATGTTTAAAATCTCTAGCCTGGTGGTCAGGATCTGAATGGATCAAATCAGCAGTTCTGCAATGATTTATTTATCTCCACATATATCATAAATAAAAATAAGCAGAGTAACTTTGCAAGTCTACCCTTCCACATTATATATTTCCTACTATGTATGTATATGATTTCCAAATAATAAACGAGAGTATTCAATGACAAAAAGCGTCTCATATGGAAATAAATCATCACAATAATATTATTTCTCAAAACTTGACAAAAATAAGCAACTGTATTCCTACAGTTATTCAAAGATGCACACATTATTCCGCATATAATTTGAATATTATACAAACGTATTCATATAACGGCACGTCTCATATAGAGGTCGACCGATATGGCTTTTTCTCTGGCCGATGGCGATATTTAGAAATCAGAGCAGCCGATGGACGATATGTTTGGCCGATTTTCTATATGTACATAATAATCAAAATGTTCTCATCATTAGCAGATATTTTAAATGTAAAAATGTCACTATTTAAGGTAAAGTATTTAAAAAAAATTATGACTGGTCTTTCTGAAGAGTTTTACAACCTCCTTCACCATGCATTTATCAGACACAGATATTACCTGACACTCTGCTGTCATCATCTTTGATCAGTTTTTTACCATGGCTTTTATTGCTTTGTAGGATAAAATCCTTATTTGGTAGACCTGATAAATTATTTATTCATCATAAAGTTAACATAGTAAATGTCTATGTTTTTTAGTTGAGACAAATTTAGGGCAAATCTTTCTAAACACATTTACATTCTCCTTTCTGAGGCGCTATAAGTGACTGATTGTGCTGACAGTGACATCTTGTGAGTTTAGTGTTGGGACAGATCTGTTGTTTCAACCGTTCATTCAAACGAATCCGTTCAAATAAGTCAGTTCGCGAATTGGACGCATTGTGTTGTAATCCAGGCTGAGCAGCGCAAAACTGTAAACAAATGGCGCTTTTCCATTGCATAGTACCCCACGGTTTAGTTTAGTTTGGGTCGGGTCAGCTTACTTTTGGGAGCTTTTCCATTGGGTGCAGTACGTAGTACCCGATACTTTTTTTCGTACCACCTCGGTTGGGGTTCCAAGCGACCCGAGCTGATACCAAACGTGACGCGAAAACACTGTAGATCACTGATTGGTCTGAGAGAAGCGTCATCGCTATAATGTAAATATTAGCTTTAGCTTACTGCTAGCTTGCGCTGTCTCAAGCAAACATGTTGTTATCTGTGTTCTGCTATAAGTTTCCAAACACCCTTTTAGCGATGAAAAACATCCACAGGTTGAGAATCCGGGAGACCATAACAGTTTTTTCCAGACTTGCAGTTTGTGGCGGCACATTCGCGACGAGCACGTCCGCATTATTATGCTTAAATGCAACTTGAATGAGGCTCAACGGAGCGCCGTCGACTGACGCCACGGGTCGGGTGTTTGAACAGAAACTGTCATGTGAGACAGAGGTAGTTATAAACGCGATGTGCAAACATCTATGTGGTGGCCAATTTTAATTTTGTGGCAGACTGAGAAATAAATGAATGTATGGGAATGTACAACAACGCTCTCACGTGTATGATGTCACAGCAGTAGGCAGCGTAAATATAACGACACGCCTATAATCCCTCCCACTCCGAAGTGATACTAAACTCGATGGAAAAGCTAACCACACCAAAGTGAGGTGAGCTGACCCGACCCAAACTAAACTAAACCGTGGGTTACTATGCAATGGAAAAGCGCCAAAAGTGTTACTGTAACTATACGTAAAACATTTCCTAGGTGGATATGATTTGGTCTTCCGACCTTTTGCTATCGAGTCAGTTTTGTTTTGAGTAATAAAAGCAGGGAGACAGTTTAAAGACAGAAAGCGTGCATGCGCGGCTCTGCTCTCTCTATCACGCAAACAAAGATCATCATCACTCATTAGTCACATGAAATGAGCCTAATCTTTGCACGGACAGTGCACCGCCAGACATAAGCCCGTTGTGCTGTTGTACTGGCTGCTTAATTTGCGCGATCCCGCCATCGTTTCCTAAAGCTGTTTGTGAACAAGGCACGGCTGCACACACACGAGAGCGATCTGCTTGCAGCAAGAGGCAGCGTCACAAGTTTTACAACAACGCTTAGGTGCCAGCAGATGCGCCTGCCTATTAATCGGCCTAATTTTGCAGCAAAATCGGTCAAAGCCGATTTTTTAAAAATATGCCAAAAATCGGCCAATTAATCAGCCGGTCGATAAATCGGTCGACCTCTAGTGTCATATGGCAAATAAATATCCTCACATTAACATAACAGCATAATGAAATGAATAAACAGACAATGAAACAGGATTGAAATTTAAATTGTATTATTGTTACCGGAAAAAAAGCAATATTACTAAAATAATCTCTGAGGTAAATGCGTCAAAAACGCTGTTAACCGCACAATAAGTCTAAACTAGATAGAAAAGTTTGAAGACAAACTTTATGTTGGCTTGACAAAGCCTAGCCTGAATGTTTAAAACAGATTGAGAGAAATTTAAAACAAGTTTAGTTTAGTATTATAACTTTCCGTAAACATGATACCAAAAGTTACCATGTTAGCATGTTTAGCACTAAGTTAGCATGATGCTAACATTAATTAGCATGAAGCTAGCATGATGATAACATGAATTAGCATGAAGCTAACATGATGCTAACATGAATTAGCATGAAGCTAACATGAATTAGCATGAAGCTAACATGATGCTAACATGAAATAACATGAAGCTAACATGATGCTAACATGAATTAACATGAAGCTAGCATGATGCTAACATGAATTAGCATGAAGCTAGCATGATGCTAACATGAATTAACATGAAGCTAACATGATGCTAACATGAATTAGCATGAAGCTAGCATGATGCTAACATGAATTAGCATGAAGCTAGCATGACTTAGCATGAAGCTAGCATGATGCTAACATGAATTAGCATGAAGCTAACATGAATTAGCATGAAGCTAACATGAATTAGCATGAAGCTAACATGAATTAGCATGAAGCTAACATGAATTAGCATGAAGCTAACATGAATTAGCATGAAGCTAGCATGATGCTAACATGAATTAGCATGAAGCTAGCATGATGCTAACATGAATTAGTATGAAGCTAGCATGATGCTAACATGAATTAGCATGAAGATAGCATGATGCTAACATGAATAAGCATGAAGCTAGCATGATGCTAACATGAATTAGCATGAAGCTAGCATGATGCTAGCATGATTAGCATGAAGCTAGCATGATGTTAGCATGATTAGCAGGAAGCTAACATCATGTTAGCATGATTAGCATGAAGCTAACATGATGCTAACATGAATTAGCATGAAGCTAGCACGATGCTAACATGAATTAGCATGAAGCTAGCACGATGCTAACATGAATTGGCATGAAGCTAGCACGATGCTAACATGAATTAGCATGAAGCTAGCACGATGCTAACATGAATTAGCATGAAGCTAGCACGATGCTAACATGAATTAGCATGAAGCTAGCACGATGCTAACATGAATTAGCATGAAGCTAGCACGATGCTAACATGAATTAGCATGAAGCTAGCACGATGCTAACATGAATTAGCATGAAGCTAGCACGAAGCTAACATGAATTAGCATGAAGCTAGCACGAAGCTAACATGAATTAGCATGAAGCTAGCACGATGTTAACATGAATTAGCATGAAGCTAGCACGATGCTAACATGAATTAGCATGAAGCTAGCACGATGCTAACATGAATTAGCATGAAGCTAGCATGAAGCTAACATGAATTAGCATGAAGCTAGCACGATGTTAATATGAATTAGCATGAAGCTAGCACGATGCTAACATGAATTAACATGAAGCTAGCATGATGCTAACATGATTTAGCATGAAGTTAGCAAGATTTATTATGAAATTAGCATAAAGCTAGCACGAAACTAGCATGAAGCTAGTATGACTTAGCATGGAGCTAGCATAAGGCTAACATGACCAAAAGACCCAACCCCCATGTCTCTATGATGTTCGGATCCAGAGATATAAGGCTTTGTTTATTATGTTGCTAGGGTGCTCATATTTGGTTGTTAGGGGCGTGGCTTAATACCTCAATAAGAATCCAAAGAGACTGATTGGATGTCTGAGTAAAATAAGCCCACCCCCATGTCTCTGTGACACTGTGATGCAAAGATATCCATCTGGGCATTTTATAATGGCAGTCTATGGAAGATGTTGCTAGGGTGCCCAAAATGGTTGCTAGGGGCGTGGCTTAATAGCTCTGGGGTGATCCTAAGAGACTGATTGGATGACTGAGTAAAATGAGCCCACCCCCATGTCTCTACGACACTCTAAAGTGAAGATATTCCATCTGGGACGCTTTTATTCCCTTATATGGGCATGTTCCCTGCCCCATTATAAGTCAATGGGGAAATTTGGGTGGCCCTTACGCCCCAGGGGTGAAACTTACACCCCAATGTGAGGCATGTTCTTACAGAGCCTGCCAGCCTCTTCAAATGTGGTAACCCAGAAGTTTCTACAAATTTCTCGCTCGCAGCTATGACCCGTCAAAGTTTGTCGCAATGTTAAGTCAATGGAAAATTTGGGGTGTTTGAGCGCCCCGTTTAGGAATTCGGTAGGTCCCATCAGTTAGAAAAGATATAGCATAAATCTACGTACCAGTCTTAAAAGTTTTGTAAAATTTTGTGGGTGTAGCTTGAAAGCTCTAGGAGGAGTTACAGTTAGAAAAAGTGTGGACCAGAATAATAATAATAACTAGATAGGTACATTTCCTGAAGAAAATGTGAGTGGTGCTTGCCGTGGCAAATTTCGGGGGACAATTTATGATTATACTCCAAGCCAAAAGTAAAACGGTCCAACCCCTGTGTCTCTACGATGTTCTGATGCAGAGATATAAGGCTTTGTTTACTCTGTTGCTAGGGTACTGTATTTGGTTGCTAGGGGCGTGGCTTGGGAGTGGCCAATGATGTGGCCAGTGATTACACTTCAAGTCACAAGTAAAACGGTCCAACCCCCATGTCTCTACAATGTTCTGAAGGCGAGATATAAGGCTTTGTTTACTCTGTTGCTAGGGTAATGTATTTGGTTGCTAGGGAAAAAATGGCATCCACTCTCCGAGTCATGAGTCAAACGGTCCAACCCCTGTGTCTCTACGATGTTCTGATGCGGAGATATAAGGCTTTGTTTACTCTGTTGCTAGGGTACTGTATTTGGTTGCTAAGGAAAAAAATGGCATCCACTAGTGATTACCCTCCGAGTCACAAGTCAAACGATCCAACCCCCGTGTCTCTACGATGTTCTGATGAGGAGATATAAGGCTTTGTTTACTCTGTTGCTAGGGTACTGTATTTGGTTGCTAGGGAAAAAAATGGCATCCACTAGTGATTACCCTCCGAGTCACGAGTCAAACGGTCCAAACCCCGTGTCTCTACGATGTTCTGATGCGGAGATATAAGGCTTTGTTTACTCTGTTGCTAGGGTACTGTATTTGGTTGCTAGGGAAAAAATTGCATCCACTAGTGATTACCCTCCGAGTCATGAGTCAAACGGTCCAACCCCCGTGTCTCTACGATGTTCTGATGCTGAGATATAAGGCTTTGTTTACTCTGTTGCTAGGGTACTGTATTTGGTTGCTAGGGAAAAAATGGCATCCCATAGTGATTACACTCTGAGTCACGGGTCAAACGGTCCAACCCCCGTGTCTCTACGATGTTCTGATGCTGAGATATAAGGCTTTGTTTACTCTGTTGCTAGGGTACTGTATTTGGTTGCTAGGGAAAAAATTGGCATCCCATAGTGATTACACTCTGAGTCACGAGTCAAACGGTCCAACCCCCGTGTCTCTACGATGTTCTGATGCTGAGATATAAGGCTTTGTTTACTCTGTTGCTAGGGTACTGTATTTGGTTGCTAGGGAAAAAAATGGCATCCCATAATGATTACACTTTGAGTCACGAGTCAAACGGTCCAAACCCCGTGTCTCTACGATGTTCTGATGCGGAGATATAAGGCTTTGTTTACTCTGTTGCTAGGGTACTGTATTTGGTTGCTAGGGAAAAAATTGCATCCACTAGTGATTACCCTCCGAGTCATGAGTCAAACGGTCCAACCCCCGTGTCTCTACGATGTTCTGATGCTGAGATATAAGGCTTTGTTTACTCTGTTGCTAGGGTACTGTATTTGGTTGCTAGGGAAAAAATGGCATCCCATAGTGATTACACTCTGAGTCACGGGTCAAACGGTCCAACCCCCGTGTCTCTACGATGTTCTGATGCTGAGATATAAGGCTTTGTTTACTCTGTTGCTAGGGTACTGTATTTGGTTGCTAGGGAAAAAATTGGCATCCCATAGTGATTACACTCTGAGTCACGAGTCAAACGGTCCAACCCCCTTGTCTCTACGATGTTCTGATGCGGAGATATAAGGCTTTGTTTACTCTGTTGCTAGGGTACTGTATTTGGTTGCTAGGGAAAAAATTGGCATCCCATAATGATTACACTCTGAGTCACGAGTCAAACGGTCCAACCCCCGTGTCTCTACGATGTTCTGATGCGGAGATATAAGGCTTTGTTTACTCTGTTGCTAGGGTACTGTATTTGGTTGCTAGGGAAAAAATGGCATCCCATAGCAATTACACTCTGAGTCACGAGTCAAACGGTCCAACCCCCGTGTCTCTAAGATGTTCTGATGCGGAGATATAAGGCTTTGTTTACTCTGTTGCTAGGGTACTGTATTTGGTTGCTAGGGAAAAAATTGGCATCCCATAGTGATTACACTCTGAGTCACGAGTCAAACGGTCCAACCCCCGTGTCTCTACGATGTTCGGATGCGGAGATATAAGGCTTTGTTTACTCTGTTGCTAGGGTCCTGCATTTGGTTGCTAGGGAAAAAATGGCATCCACTAGTGATTACGCTCCGAGTCACGAGTCAAACGGTCCAAACCCCGTGTCTCTACGATGTTCTGATGCGGAGATATAAGGCTTTGTGTATTCGGTTGCTAGGGTAGTGTATTTGGTTGCTAGGGAGAAAATTGGCATCCCATAATGATCATACTCCAAGCCACAAGTAAAACGGGCCAACCCCCGTGTCTCTACGTTGTTCTGATGCGGAGATATAAGGCTTTGTTTACTCTGTTGCTAGGGTACTGTATTTGGTTGCTAGGGAAAATATTGGCATCCCATAATGATTACACTCCGAGTCACGAGTCAAACGGTCCAACCCCCGTGTCTCTACGATGTTCTGATGCGGAGATATAAGGCTTTGTTTACTCTGTTGCTAGGGTACTGTATTTGGTTGCTAGGGAAAAAATTGGCATCCCATAATGATTACACTCCGAGTCACAAGTCAAACGGTCCAACCCCCGTGTCTCTACGATGTTCTGATGCGGAGATATAAGGCTTTGTTTACTCTGTTGCTAGGGTACTGTATTTGGTTGCTAGGGAAAAAAATTGGCATCCCATAATGATTACACTCCGAGTCACAAGTCAAACGGTCCAACCCCAATGTCTCTACGATGTTCTGATACGGAGATATAAGGCTTTGTTTACTCTGTTGCTAGGGTACTGTATTTGGTTGCTAGGGAAAAAATTGGCATCCCATAATGATTACACTCTGAGTCACGAGTCAAACGGTCCAACCCCTGTGTCTCTACGATGTTCTGATGCGGAGATATAAGGCTTTGTTTACTCTGTTGCTAGGGTACTGTATTTGGTTGCTAGGGAAAAAAATGGCATCCCATAATGATTACAATCTGAGTCACGAGTCAAACGGTCCAACCCCCGTGTCTCTAAGATGTTCTGATGCGGAGATATAAGGCTTTGTTTACTCTGTTGCTAGGGTACTGTATTTGGTTGCTAGGGAAAAAATGGGCATCCCATAATGATTACACTCCGAGTCACGAGTCAAACGGTCCAACCCCCGTGTCTCTACGATGTTCTGATGCGGAGATATAAGGCTTTGTTTACTCTGTTGCTAGGGTACTGTATTTGGTTGCTAGGGAAAAAATTGGCATCCCATAATGATTACAATCTGAGTCACGAGTCAAACGGTCCAACCCCCGTGTCTCTACGATGTTCTGATGCGGAGATATAAGGCTTTGTTTACTCTGTTGCTAGGGTACTGTATTTGGTTGCTAGGGAAAAAATGGGCATCCCATAATGATTACACTCCGAGTCACGAGTCAAACGGTCCAACCCCCGTGTCTCTACGATGTTCTGATGCTGAGATATAAGGCTTTGTTTACTCTGTTGCTAGGGTACTGTATTTGGTTGCTAGGGAAAAAATTGGCATCCCATAATGATTACAATCTGAGTCACGAGTCAAACGGTCCAACCCCCGTGTCTCTACGATGTTCTGATGCGGAGATATAAGGCTTTGTTTACTCTGTTGCTAGGGTACTGTATTTGGTTGCTAGGGAAAAAATGGGCATCCCATAATGATTACACTCCGAGTCACGAGTCAAACGGTCCAACCCCCGTGTCTCTACGATGTTCTGATGCTGAGATATAAGGCTTTGTTTACTCTGTTGCTAGGGTACTGTATTTGGTTGCTAGGGGAAAAAATGGCATTCCATATTGATTACACTCTGAGTCACGAGTCAAACGGTCCAACCCCCGTGTCTCTACGATGTTCTGGTGCGGAGATATAAGGCTTTGTTTACTCTGTTGCTAGGGTACTGTATTTGGTTGCTAGGGGCGTGGCTTAAAAGCTTTGGGAATATCCTGATAGACTGATTGGATGTCTGAGGAAAATGAGCCCACCCCCTTGTCTTTACGACATTGTAAAGCAAAGATATCCCATCTGGAACTTTTTTATTCCCTTATATGGGCATGTTTCCTGCCCCATTACAAGTCAATGGGAAAATTCGGGTGCCTTCTACATCCCAGGGGTACAACTTACACCCCATTGTGATCCATGTTCTTACAGAGTCTACCACCGTCTTCAAATAATGTAACCCACATGTTTCTACAAAATCCTCGCTCGTACCTATGACCCGTCAAAGTTTTTGCAATGTTAAGTCTATGGGATTTTCCCCCATTGACTTTTCATTGGGGCACTTTTGGGCGCCTCTTACACCCCAGGGGTACAACTTACACCCCATTGTGATGTATGTTCTTACAGAGTCTACCACCCTCTTCAAATGTTGTAACCCACATGTTTCTACAAAATCCTCGAGCGGAGCTATGACTCGTCAAAGTTGGGCGCAATGTTAAGTCAATGGGATTTTTCGGGTGGTTTTTCGCCCCCCTTTCGGAAATCCTGCACCCGATTGCTTATAAAAGTCATAGCACACCTCTCCTCAATAAGTCGGTCGATTTGAGCCCTCTTTCATGGGTCTACGACAAACCGTGCGGGACGAGTTAGGTGCCGAAAAAACGTGCAGATGTAAGAATAAAATATAACTAGATAGGTACATTTCCTGAAGAAAATGTGAAGTGGTGCTTGCCGTGGCAAAATTCGGGGGACAAAATATTCTAAGAGTGATTTTACACGCAGTCACAAGTAAAATGATCCAACCCCGTGTCTCTACAATGTTCTGATGCAGAGATATAAGGCTTTGTTTACTCTGTTGCTAGGGTACTGTATTTGGTTGCTAGGGAAAAAATTGGCATCCCATAATGATTACACTCCGAGTCACGAGTCAAACGGTCCAACCCCCGTGTCTCTACGATGTTCTGATGCGGAGATATAAGGCTTTGTTTACTCTGTTGCTAGGGTACTGTATTTGGTTGCTAGGGAAAAAATTGGCATCCCATAATGATTACACTCTGAGTCACTAGTCAAACGGTCCAACCCCCGTGTCTCTACGATGTTCTGATGCGGAGATATAAGGCTTTTTTACTCTGTTGCTAGGGTACTGTATTTGGTTGCTAGGGAAAAAATTGGCATCCCATAATGATTACACTCTGAGTCACGAGTCAAACGGTCCAACCTCCGTGTCTCTACGATGTTCTGATGCGGAGATATAAGGCTTTGTTTACTCTGTTGCTAGGGTACTGTATTTGGTTGCTAGGGGCGTGGCTTGGGAGTGGCCAATGATGTGCCCAATTGTTACACCCCTAGTCACAAGTAAAACGGTCCAACCCCCTTGTCTCTACGATGTTCTGATGCCGAGATATAACTGTTTGAATTTTATGTTGCTAGGGTGCTCAAAAGTGGTTGCTAGGGGCGTGGCTTAGTAAGTCTTTAAGGATCCCGAGAGACTGATTGGATGCCTGAGTAAAATGAGCCCACCCCCATGTCTCTATGACACTGTGCTGCAAAGATATCCATCTGGGCATTTTATAATGGCAGTCTATGGGAGATGTTGCTAGGGTGCCCAAAATGGTTGCTAGGGGCGTGGCTTAATAGCTCTGGGACTCTCCTGAGAGACTGATTGGATGCCTGAGTAAAATAAGCCCACCCCCTTGATTCTACGACACTGTAATTCGAAGATATCCCATCAGGAAAATTCTTATTCCCTTATATGGGCATGTTCCCTGACCAATTATAAGTCAATGGGGCACTTTTGGGCGCCTCCTACACCCCAGGGGTACAACTTACACCCCATTGTGATCCATGTTCTTACAGAGCCTACCACCCTCTTCAAATGTTGTAACCCACAAGTTTCTACCAAATCCTCGAGCTGAGCTATGACCCGTCAAAGTTGGGCGCAATGTTAAGTCAATGGGATTTTTCGGGTGGTTTTTCGTCCCCCTTTCGAAAATCCTGCACCCGATCCCTTATAAAAGTCATAGCACACCTCTCCTCAATAAACCGGTCATTTTGAGCCATCTTTCATGGGTCTATGACAAACCGTGCGGGACGAGTTACGCGCCGAAA
This sequence comes from Paramisgurnus dabryanus, assembly GCF_030506205.2. Lineage (NCBI taxonomy): Eukaryota > Metazoa > Chordata > Actinopteri > Cypriniformes > Cobitidae > Paramisgurnus > Paramisgurnus dabryanus. Next base: position 4,186,556 of record NC_133344.1, read on the forward strand.
AAAGTGTCCAGAATAAGAATAATAAGAATAAGTATGAGGAATAGTAATAGTGATGCCTTGCATAAATGCAAGCACCACTAATAATAATTTTTGGAATAGTAATAGTGATGCCTTGCATAAATGCAAGCACCACTAATAATAATAATAATAATAATAAGCTTAGATCGAAGAACAGTATGTTGGCTTTGTCAAGCCAACATAATAAGCAATAAAAGTGAAAAAAAAATGTATTAGGCCATGTCTCAAAACTTTATATGACAAAAATATATTTAAAAGAAATGTTATTCAAAGATGCACACATTATTCCATATTACTCCCGTTTATGAGCATGTTTGTCTCTGGCCTTGCTCTGTTATGTAATAGATCGACAGGTGCGCATCTCCGTCTTTCAAACAGATATCATTTTCTAATTACTCACTTATTAAAATTAGCCATGATTTTATCATTGTGAAAATGTTTTTTTTTTCAGATTAAATACGATTTGTATTTCTGCAATTTTACTACAAATACCATGGTTATGGTATATTGTGGAGTTGGAGACCATAGTAAATTTGTGTCTACTGTTGTTTTACAACAAATAAAAACTAAAAGACTATGTTAGTATAATTAAACAATGGTGAATGGGGCTCACAAAACGCACGCTGTTTCACACATACTCTGTATGCGAAATAAGCCAAGTTAGCGCTGAGGTACCTGTGCATCCTGGTCAGTCTCCTCGGAGCGGGTGTTTTCGGCGGCGGCTGGACTGATGGTCACCATGGGTTGCGGTCGCGTCTGACCCCAAAACATGCTTATATTTCTCAAAAAAATCAAACTAAAGTTAGTTATTTTTCACGAGGCTTTAAGTAGCCTAATTTGTTAAGTTAGCCTAATGTTAGGAAGGCTAATATCTTGCACTTTCTTCTGGCTTGAATAATTTTGAGATCAGATCTATAGTATTATGTTTTTTGTTTAATTTAATGTTAAACATGAATCTTTTTTTTGGAACTAATGAGGTCTCTGTTTAAGAACGTTGGCTCGCAGCTGAAGGTTCCGCTGCTTTAGAGCACCGCATGCACGCACATATATGTTTGAAACATAGAGGCTGTTTACACTTGGCATTAACATGCGTTTTCGTCAATCGGATCACAAGTGGACGACGTTAATGCCAGGTGTAAATGGTGTTCAAAACAATTTGAGCTCGTACACTTTCGACCACTTTCAACCACATCCAGAGGTTGTCGAAACCACTTTCGATCGGATCGCCTTTGGAGTTGCGGAATGTATATGTGGTTGAATGTGTTCGAACAGCCACTCGTGACCGCCTTTTCTCCGCCCATTTATCTAATCTGAGGTGTTAAACACAAGTTTTACATCTTTTTTCGACTTCTGGCATGAACATACGGTGAACAGCGCTATTTTTAGCCTTTCATTGATACAACTAAAGCGGCTGATCTCCGTAGTTTCGCTTTGAAAGCGTGTGAAAGTGCGCAATCCTATTTCATCAATTGCGCTGAAAATTCAGAGAAAGCTCTTATGTACACACGTACAAAACTCTGTGCGGCATGTTTACTTGCTAAACAAGCAGTGGACTCCGACATAATATTAGTTTGCTTCCATAAACTCATAACTACTCCCGCTCGCTTTAAAATACAGGAGAGAGACTCGCCCACCGTCTCACAGACCACCCCCTCACAGTATTCAGGACAGAAGTGGTCGAAAGTGGATAAAAGAGACGGATTTAAATGCCAGGTGTAAACGTAATGTGTCTCTCTTGTCCACTTGTGATCCGATCGATGAAAACACATCTTAATACCAAGTGTAAACAACTGTCTGCCACAAGTTGATCTTGTAATAAAGGTCTCATCGAGGAAAAACAAGCTGTATATTTGTATTCATTGCATTTTTGAATTATAAAAGTTAAATAATAAATTTTATTATAAAAATATTAATGATTAATCGATAGTCGATCGTTAATTCTCCCGACAATCGACAAAGAAAACTTAATCGAATGCTCATCCCTAATACCTACAAAACAACGTTTCCCGTCACTTATCAGTTTAACCTCATATGTTTTAAAACGGGACTATTTGGACATATAAACATGAACATATTTCGTTTTATGAGAACAGAAGCAGATAAACGAACAAGAAAACATTTTATGCATCCATGCAGAGGTGGAGAGTAACGAATTACATTTACTCACGTTACTGTAATTGAGTAGGTTTTTTTTTTGTGTACTTTTACTTAAGTATGTTTTGTTTAAAGTATTGTACTTCACTACATTTTAAATCATATTCGTTACTGAGTAAAAAAGCAAGGTGATAAAGAAGTGCCACGGATGATTGATTGATGGGCGGGGGAACGTGCAAAAAGAACCATAGAGAGGGATGAGACAGGCGTGGGCTAATGCAGACCCTCAATTCAATTCTTATTAAAAAAAAACCTAGCTATTGACGCGAAGCGATTGTTTAATTCAGGTAGGATTCATGCTCTTGAGTACGGAATTGCCGACCGGGTTTTTACCGCTAATCTGCACGACGTGTTTGTCATACATGCGCCTTATGTTACTTACTTACTTATTCATTCATTTAGCTGACGCTTTTATCCAAAGCGACTTACAATTGTTATATATGTCAGAGGTCGCACGTCTCTGGAGCAACTAGGAGTTAAGTGTCTTGCTCAGGGACACAATGGTGTGTCACAGTGGATTCAAACCCGGGTCTCTCACACCAAAGGCGTGTGTCTTATCCACTGCGCCACCACCACCCTCATCTTCCGAGATCTAGCAGCTTCTCGTCAAGTCAAACACAACTTAAGAACGTCCTCGAGAATGCGCAGATCATTAGACATTGCAGAGAGAGAGAGAGAGATTGAAAGACATCAGGTACACAGGTCTGAAGCTAGAATACAATAAACGTGTAAAGGATAAAAGTATATAGCCATGGCACTCATCTCATTATATGTTCATTTAAACTAGGTATATAGTTTAATAAAATAATGTATGTTACCAGCAATACATTAATTACAAGCTTACTATAGTGATTGTATTTACAAGCTGCTCACCTCATATTATTTTTGCTTCAAAAGTGCATAACTCAAATCATTAAAGAGCCACACAGATCCAAAATCGAAACTTACCTTTATTGCAGTGTGTCATGTAGCTGCTGTCCATCAATGTAAACAACGTGTAAAGTAGTTGAACCAAAAAGTGCACGATTAATAAAGTTATTTGTTTCTAAAGTAGGGAGTCGACTCTAAATCGCTGAAACAAGTCGTTATAGGGAGTGAGTCTTCTTCCTGATATTATCCACGTCACACGAACTTATCCATGTCACATGAGATACTAATCTCCGCCTACAGCCTTGCAGAGGTGTGTAGTAACGAATTACATTTACTTCGTCACATTTACTTGAGTAAATTTTTCGGGTAACTAGTACTTTTAGAGTAAATTTAGCGATGGGTACTTTTCACTCTTACTCAAGTATATTTCTAGTGAAAAAACTGTACTTTTACTTCGCTACATTTGGCGGCGTTACTGCGCTACTTTCAAATGGTAATAATTAATGAATATATATATATATTATTTTATTATTATTATTTTTTTTTATATTTTTTTTTTACTTTATAGGGCGTGCTCGAAAGTTTTGCGAGACAGGCTGCTACGTCACCCTTTAGCGCGCGACCGCGCGGTCACGCGTAGATGACAGGAGAAGCAGTTGAGGTCGCATGTGCGTTGTGCGAGATATCGGAGGCAGATTACGCGTGGCTTCAAGTTCGGTCTATGTTTTCACTCCAAGATGTTAAAAAGAATAGTTTCATAATGCGATGCATGCTTTGTTAAACGAGCTGACATCTCAGCGTACAAGAATTCAAGATCCAACCTGAAGTAAGTGTCACAGTATTGTCTATTTGAACACTATTAATGGTCATTTCACACACTGTCCGAGTTCTTTTGCCATATGCACTCTTGTGCAAGCGATGAGAAAACCTAGTGTAAGTTAAACCATACAAACAGCACGTTCACATCTGCATATTTCCATATCTTTTTTTTCCCACAACTAAAACAAACTGAACAGCATACTGTAAGGACGTCTTGCATTTATACACAAATCCGGATACCTCACTAGTGTGTAGAAAATACATAAATAAAAACGGGATTGTATTTTATTTAAATCCTTCCTAAAGAATGAATGAATAAAAATAAAAGAATAAAGTTTGATTTTAAAGAAACATGTATTATATATTATAATAAATGTAGAGTTGATTTGCACAAACAGATAAGTTCCATATGAAATTCTAAAATGATAATTTTTATTAAGCTCCTGTTTATGTTCAGTAATTGCACTTTAATGGCAATGAAAATCACCTATTCATATAAAAACATGATCACAAACAGACACACACGTTGTTTTTTGTTTACTGTTTGCATGTTTAAAGGCAGATGCTGACATGTTTGTGTTGTGAACATGAAAATAAATACAGAGTTAACCGTCAGAAAACATCTATGTGTGTGTGCTTGAGATTTTTTCTCAAATGACACATTATGCGATGTTAATGTACCCATTGCAGGACTGAGATAGGCTGCTTTACTTGTATATAAGCAGAACAATGAGACTTTTAAGGAGAGGTTTGTGAAAACTCTCCAAGTAGTCTGAAATTCAGTGCTTTTGCGCTACTTCTTTATCAGATTGGAAGTAACGAGTAACTAACTACTTGAGTAGTTTTTTCATCTAATACTTTTTTACTCTTACTCAAGTAAATAATTAGATTTGATACTTTTACTTTTACTGGAGTACATTTTTGTATAAGTACTTGTACTTTTACTTGAGTACAGATTTTGGGTACTCTACCCACCTCTGCAGCCTTGCCCGGGAGAAACGAAAACTATGACCCGCCCACAGCTAGTTTGTGTGTGAGTGTAAACATCAGCTCACGCTGTGTTTTCAGCTTGTGTTGTTTTCACTACCAAAGGAGACTTTTTCAAGGAGGGATATACTAAACGTGTCTGGCTGTGAAGAATCAGTGGTTAAAATTAATTTTTAACGGAGGGATTTAGACGTTTGACAATGAAAGTGGTTCAGTACCCACTTTATTTGGAACAACATGCGTCTCCTAACCACAACCTGTAAGTATGATTATAGCTACATACTTGCTTAAAAGAGTGTAAAATGTCTATATTCGTTTTTATTGCTTGGATTAATGATGATTTATATACTGTCAGAGTCACGATAGCAAGCGGTTTTGCTATGACCCGGTTAGTTTACATAAATGCTTAAATGAGTGTAAAATTGTTAGTTTCAATCGTCGTTTGTATTGTTTAGATTAATGATGAATGATGTTGTGTGTTTAAATTGTTAATTTACTGTCAGAGAGTCACGTTAGCAAACGGCTAACGCATGCTCATTTACGGTTTTGTAATGACCCGGTTAGTTTACATAAATGCTTAAATGAGTGTAAAATGTTAGTTTCAATCGTCGTTGTTATTGCTTGGATTAATGATGAATGATGTGTATTGATGTTGATAATGTCTTCTCAGTAAATCATGTTAGCACGAGGTCAATACATGTTGCACTGTTCTTGGTCTGTGCCACCGATCTGTGGTCTGTGAGACTGATCTGTGATCTGTGCAAAGACACTGTGTCAGTTCACCAATCAGAGCAGAGTAGGCTACTGAAAAGTGGGGTTTAGGCAGACTGAGTCGTTGAACGGCTTCACACGAATCGTTTGGGGATCTCTGAGAAATGGGGTAATTTTAAATTTATATTTTGAGAAAACAGGGCTCCAGACTAACTTTTTTCACTAGGAGCACAGTGGCCCCCAACTGAAAGTTTTAGTGGCGCAACCAGAAAATTTAGGGGCACACACCGTAAATCAACATGCTAACCAAATATTCACATTTCTACTAATTTCCACTGTATTACTAATACGTATTTTAATGATAGATGCAGAAAGTACAATGTGCTGTTTCAAATTCAGTGTCACATTTTATTGTGCACTTTTGGAAAAAAAGGTCAAATTTACTGGTTGCACATGTGCGACTGGATGTAAAATTCAGTGGCACACTCTCAAATTTTAGGGGCAAAATGCCACCATTTGGGGGCAGTCTGGAGCCCTGGAAAATTACAGTGTTTTTTGACCTTGCATGCATTTAAACCTGTTGTCCGGGACTTATAAATAGTGATAGGATGCTTGAAATTGTCATCTTACTGGCTCTTTAAATAATCCATAAAGTTTCTTAGTTATAAAAAAGCTTTTTATTTTATTAACTTTTTGTTATTGCACTTTAATTGTAAAGTTGTTCCTACAAAAAAAACAACTAGTTTGAGATTTATATTTCCTTGTCCTTTTTTAACTATACTAGAATCCACCACCACTCCCCGCTGTAAAAAAGTAACTTTTACTCTGACTAGAATTAAAATGACTTACTTTTTACTTTTACTTGAGTAGATTTTTAGACCAGCAACTTTACTTTTACTTAAGTAGAATATTTTATTACTCTTTCCACCTCTGCATTCATGTGTATTAAAATTTAATTTGTGTCCATTCATAGAGAAAGAGAAACGTTTTCTATCTGTACACATTTCCTTACAAGTACAATTTTGCCTGTATTATTGGTGTCCCCTTCAAAAACTGTTTTTGAAAAATGTTATGTTTATTGTCCCCCCCAACAAATTTTCGCCCCTGGGCGCGGAGTAATACCATACCTCACAGCACATCTAATGGCGCTTTTCCATTGCATAGTACCCCATGGTTTAGTTTAGTTTGGGTTGGGTCAGCTCACCTCACTTTGGGATGGTTAGCTTTTCCATCGAGTTTAGTATCACTTCGGAATGGGAGGGATTATAGGCGTGTCGTTATATTTACGCTGCCTACTGCTGTGACATCATACACGTGAGAGCGTTGTTGTACATTCCCATACATTCATTTATTTCTCAGTCTGCCACAAAATTTAAAGTGGCCACCACAAATAGATGTTTGCACATCGCGTTTATAACTACCTCTGTCTCACATGACAGTTTCTGTTCAAACACCCGACCCGTGGCGTCAGTCGACGGCGCTCCGTTGAACCTAATTTAAGTTGCATTTAACTCTTTCCCCGCCATTGACGAGATTTCTCGTCAATTAAGAGAAAACGCTTCCCCGCCAATGACGAGATATTCCGTCTTTCCGCAATACCGCTATTATCCACCAGGTGGCGCCCTTCCGCAACTTTTTAAAACCGGAAGTATTTCCCTATGCCAAGCTGCTGCATGTCCGTGTCTGTTTTAAAGATCGCTCTGAATGGATGTCTATGAAAAGTCCGTCATAAAAATGGAATTATTTCTGCTTTTTGCTCAAAATATGGTGTTTTTGCAAAAACCTACCCATATTCAAAAGCTGATTGCAAAAGAACCACTAAAGGTAGGATGAAACGTTTTTTTTTGTTTGAAAGCAGAGGGTCTGTTCTTTCATTTGGTATATTGTATGTTTATATATTTAAAGAAGAACATTTTCTGGAAGGCATTAAACTTTGGTGAAAATCATGAAAAACGCTGGCGCTGGCTGGCAACTTTTTTTAAAAACGCTGGCGGTGAAAGAGTTAAGCATATATAATGCGGACGTGCTCGTCGCGAATGTGCCGCCACAAACTGCAAGTCTGGAAAAAACTGTTATGGTGTCCCGGATTCTCAACCTGCGGATGTTTTTCATCGCTAAAAGGGTGTTTGGAAACTTATTGCAGAACACAGATAACAACATGTTTGCTTGAGACAGCGCAAGCTAGCAGTAAGCTAAAGCTAATATTTACATTATAGCGATGACGTGACGATTCTCTCAGACCAATCAGTGATCTACAGTGTTTTCGCGTCACGTTTGGTATCAGCTCGGGTCGCTTGGAACCCCAACCGAGGTGGTACGAAAAAAAGTATCGGGTACTACGTACTGCACCCAAAGGAAAAGCTCCCAAAAGTAAGCTGACCCGACCCAAACTAAACTAAACCGTGGGGTACTATGCAATGGAAAAGCGCCATAATAAAAGTCAATGGAGTTGGACAAAAACTACGATAAATCCTGTTGGAAAGCATATTTTGCAGCGATTTTTGTGTGAGCATCAGTGAACACCCCTGACCACTCGGTCGTTTAATATGACTTCAGAAACAAACAATACCGATTTCTTTTCTCTCTTTCGTCATTTAGTAACTTAAAAATGAGAGAACAAATATATATTTTAGTGGTTTTTGATCGATTTTAACATCTATATGAAGAGAATATTATATTAAAAAAGCTTTTGATTGATGTGAAAACGGAGATAGCTAATGTTAGGCGCCTACTGCTGGTAAGATTAGTTAAAGTAAATTAAATGTTTTATTTGTCACTCTTTACCTCCGAGACTTCATTAATTTAGCAAATTATTTTATCTCTTTCTTCATTTAGTAACGTTAACTTGAATATATTTGGACAAAAGATCAGGGCTGGTATTCTTAAAGATTCTAAGAGTCCTCTCAGAAAACTCTTGATTTAGCTTAAAAACTTTTATGTAGGAGTCTTTTACGTAGGAGATCTGGTGACTGTGGAGGCCATTTGAGTACAGTGAACTCATTGTCATGTTCAAGAAACCAGTCTGAGATGATTCACGTTTTATGACATGCCGCATTATCCTGCTGGAAGTAGCCATCAGAAGATGGGTATACTAGGATTATAAAGGGATGGACATGGTCAGAAACAATACTCAGGTAGGCTGTGGCGTTGACACAATGCTCAATTTGTACTAATGGGCCCAAAGTGTGCCAAGAAACCATAACACCACCATCACCAGCCTGAACCATTGATACAAGGCAGGATGGATCTATGCTTTCATGTTGTTGACGTCAAATTTTGACCCTAACATCCGAAAGTCGCAACAGAAATCGAGACACATCAGACCAGGCAACATTTTTAAGTCTTCAACTGTCCAATTTTGGTGAGCTTGTGCAAATTGTAGCCTCTTTTTTTCCTATTTGCCGTGGAGATGAGTGGTACCCGGTGGGGTCTTCTGCCGTTGTAGCCCATCCGCCTCAGGGTTGTGCATGTTGTGGATTCACAAATGCTTTGCTGCATACCTCGGTTGTAATGAGTGGTTATTTCAGTAAGTTGCTCTTCTATCAGCTTGAATCAGTCGGCCCATTCTCCTCTGACCTCTAGCATCAACAAGGCATTTTCGCCCACAGAACTGCCGCTCACTGGATATATTTTTTTTTTGACCATTCTCTGTAAACCCTAGAGATGGTTGTGCGTGAAAATCCCAGTAGATCAGAAGTTTCTGAAATACTCAGACCAGCCCGTCTGGCACCAACAACCATGCCATGTTCAAAGTCACTTAAATCACATTTATTCCCTATTCTGACGCTCGGTTTGAACTTCAGCAGATCGTCTTGACCATGTCTACATGCCTAAATGCATTCAGTTGCTGCCATGTGATTGCCTGATAAGAAATTTGCATTTATTACATAATTACATATTACATAAAAAAATGAGAAAATATACAATATAGAATTAATATAGAAAATATATACATATAATAAGTGCTGTTTATGTCAAACTTAACGTATTAGATAGGAAATAAACAGCAACACAATGTTCTGCAAGCTTGTGTGATTACTTTGCTTATAGACGTCTGTAACAGACCTAAATCACCTCAGCTGCAAAGTTGCTTTTTTTCTAGTTACCGAATCTGTTACTGTAGTTAATGTAGTGATTACTTTTATTTCTGGCGCTATATTATTATGTCTCTTATAAGATCGATCACAAATATGATTCCTGCATGATCCAATGTGTCGCATGTTATTTACTTACCGTCATGCATTGTGTGCAACATTCTTTGTCTTCCTCTTCGTGTTTTGTCCACTTTTCCGGTTGCTAAAAAACTCTTAAGCCTCTTAAAAGTCCTCATCCGTGCTCCTAACAATTTTGACCTTAAGACCTCTTTAAAGGGTTAAGATGCTTTCTGAATTACTTTTTTCTTTACTAGGATTTTTTCTTTAATTTTAAGAGTAAACGCCCACATTTCTAAGAATTTTCTTAGAATTGTGTCACTAGGAGCTTTGGGTTGTCAAGTGGGTGCCCTCCTTCCTGGGTGTTAATATATTTTAATGATTTGACACGTCTTATAAAGAGAATATAATGTAAGGGAGAAGCTTTTGATATTGTTTGATCTAAAAACAGATTGGCAAACTGCAGTGGTAAGATCTGTAAAGTTTTTATTTATCTGGCAATAAATATCGTCCTGTAAGTCCTCTATTGTTTCTTTAACGTTCCACAAGGTTAGGGGAACGTTACCTAAACCCAGAGGGAACATTCTATTGTCGTTAGAACTTTGCGGTATCTGTTCTGGGAATGTTCTGGGAACCAAAAAATGTTAGCTGGGAAATTACAGTTTTTTTTCCTAAGGAGGTGTTTATTTGTTCTCTTTTTGAGGGCCTGAAAGTTTTTTGAGGTGATTTCACCTACTACAGTACAGGGGAGGCAGTTCCAAGTTGTTACAGCCGAATGAAGAAAGCTCCTCCCCAAGCATTTTATTGTTGGACTTGGGCAGTTGTAGGGCGTGACTTGGTCATACTCTTCGAGTGGTTCGGCAAAGGAGATCAGGAGGAGGTAGCAAAGCTTTGAGATTCTCTAGGCAGTTTTCAGTGTGCATTTTGGAAAGCATAGTTGTTGCTGCAACAGTTTTACGATGGCTGAGCTGGCTGATTGCATATTTCCTTAGGGTAGAGTTCTCATCCTCCCCAATGATTTTCAGTGCCTTTTTCTGGATTTTGTCAAGCTGCCCAAGGGTGGTCTGTGATGCGTTCATCCAGGCAAGGCATAAGTACTCCATGGTACTCCTGACTTGTGCCTTGTAGACATTGGCCTTACCTTTGACATCAAGCTTATTGGCCAACCTGCGCAGAGCTCCAAGAAGCTGTTCAGCATGCTTGGAGATGTTTGACAGGTGATTATTCCATAGCATTGTAAGAAAAAATGATGACGTTGAAGGTCTCAATCAAAAAGTAGTTTATTCAATCGAAGCAGTAGCAAAGTACATGAAGCACTCTGGGTTCATCGGAGTTGGAGTGAACCCTGAGCAAAGTCAGTCTTAACACTTTATAGTTTCAAACCTGTTTTCCCACCCCTAATGCTAATAAAGTATCCCTTTAAATGTAAATTAAGACTACTACTACAAATGACCTCTTTATCTCCCACTGTGCCCAAATGGGTCATTGTATTTATATGATCAGATTACCTTAGTACCCAACTGTGTGCTCAACCAAGTGGTCAGATAATGTTTAGATAGATGTCTTTTATTATCATGAACCCTCTTTGATCTGTGTTGGTTCAAGAAGTCTCACATTTGCTCCCATACTACTAGTAAGAAAGTATTACTTCAGGTAATATAATTGTATTGCTTGAACTGAGATTACCTTTTATGATTATCAAGCCTTTTAGAGGGATGAGCTTGTTTCAACATCTAAATTGGAGTGGAATCTTTGTCAAGGCTGACTATAAATTCTTACAATCCCCCGTTTGATGCTCTTGGCAGAGAAGCATCACATCCACTCCATTCATAAAGATTACACCTCCCTTACTATTAGGGCAGGTGCCCAGTGGCGGTAATACCCTGGCTTAGGTTGTACCCCATCTGGCCACTGGAGAATCTTACCCGTCTTTGGGTCATCACCTCATGCACACTGGTTATCGCTCCATCCCTTTAGGCAAGATTATCATAGGGTCTCTTCTAAAATTTGGCAATATGAAACAAACAATTCTTGGGTTTGGGAGAGAAATATTCAAGAACCATCACAGCCAACGGGAACGTCCTAAGGTGATCATTGAAGTATCTGCAATCTTAATAGAGAACACATACAGCATAGAATAATACATTTACAAACCATGAGAAAGATACAAACATAGCAGTTTTGAAGCTTACATCCCAAAGTAAATTTGAATATGCAAAAGCTAAGTCCCCATTACCCTATCTTTCTCATTAAAATCAATGACATTAGCACATTGGCATTCTGGCATTTTAAAATCAAATTGTGGAATATTTTCTACAAATAGGATAGTAGTTGTCGGGTCACATTCACATAAAGAAAGTTATAATAACCCATTGACCATGCTGATTCTGTATTTATACAAAATGAAGTACTATAATGAGGTATTGGCTACCATTGACAAGTTGGAAAAATTATTCAAGGTTGTAGTAACACCATTTCTCTCATCTTTGACTATTATCCTAGAGAAATTATTCTGAATATGAGTGAGTTTAACTTCACATGCATCAAAGTCAGTTTCTGGTGCTCAACACAATAGTTGTTTTTCCACCATGTCACACTCGCACATGAAACCGAATGGGGTTTTGTCACAACAATCTGTGTTTATTCCCCGCCCTTCTTCTGATGACAACTTTGCAACAAATCTAGGAAGGTTCTTGCTTTCTTTTAAGAACATGTTCCTGTAATGTTCCTAGATTGTCCACCTTAATGAATTTTCTCAAACTCAAAATTTCCTTGCTCCTGGAAAATTGTTTAAAGCATAGCATACATTGTAGTCTCATTCTAGTGTCATGTGTAGTGAGACTTTTCATAGTATGGATATATGTCATTTGTCCACTTGTTTTCCACCTTGGTAGGAAGACTGCTGTCCATACTCTCTGGAAATTGTTTGATTTATTTGTGCTTCTCCTATCGATTGTCCAATCTTTTTCAATTTTGAAACCAGTTCCTTAGATGAAGCTTTCATAGCTATTGTTCCGATTCGTATGTCACAGGATCTTTTAGATCTGTCATTCTGGATCTTAGCAAGTTTGGAAATGTCTGGATTTCCTATTCCAGTAGTAACTCTAGAGAAGTCCTGATTCCTCTTTCTTGAGGAAGTACCCTGGCATCACTTGTCCTGTTGGCCTTCTGGTCCAAATCGTCTTTCTCCCTAAGGTTATACATTTTAGACATCTCCATGCTTACACCTGAAACAAGAAGAATAGAAGAGGTTGCCCCCCTTTTCCCCCACAAAAATTTTTCACATTCAAAACATCAAAGTCACATATGTTTTTAAACACAGAACATCAAACATCAGTTATGTTTTAAAAAATATATTTTTTAAATTATTGGCATTAAAACATTTCTTCTAAATAAATTTACATATCAATCACATTAAATAATTTTTCATGAATCTTCAAGAATCACCCCCCTTTTGATAGTAAACATATTTTTCCTAAAATGTGGTACTATCATAAAACAATTCTCTAGTTCAAATCAACATCTGCTTGTGACTGAGTTACAGTCATATTGTTCACACAGTGATGTGTCTGGCAAGGTTTCTTCCTTCTTTCCATTCAACAGTGCTAACTGGGTTTCTAAATTGTCTACTTTCTTAAGCAAATCATGAGAGCCCATCTGTCTTTTATGTGAAAAGTGACACTGTCTTGCCTTGTGTCCTGTCTTTCCACATCTAAAGCAAACAGCTTCCTGATCTTTCCATCTTTTCTCTGAACAATGCCTAGCAATGTGACCATCTTTTCCACATGCATGACAGACAAAGTTTCGATATCTCTCTTTGTCTTGACAATGCCTAGCAATGTGACCGGCGTTTCCACGTGCATAGCAAAGAATAACAACACCTGAATTTACTCTTGTAAATCTCCTTTGTCTATGATGGAAGCCATCAGTTAATCTAGAATATTCTGTTCTGCCAAAAGCAGCAACTGGGTGTCTAGATTTGGCACCCTTCATTTGACTATTAGCATTATTGTTGTAAAACTGTGTCATTTTAGCAATAATGTCATCAAATTCAGAGAAAGGTGTCACAAACATTGACACAGCAGAATGGGTGAGTGGATCACATTTGTTAATCAAGGCAGACTTGAAAGTGACATCATTCTTAGTAATATCAGGATTGCCACTAAAAGTTTTAAATGTCTCCAGTAATCATTCTGAAAACGCTGCTGGGTGCTCTCCTTTCCTCATGTGCATCTCAGATATTTTATCCCAATCAATTGACATCATACCCAAAACTTCAAGAAGTGCCTGTTTCCTCTCTGACTTATTTGCTGTTCTGTCCTTTACTTTCTGAGTTAAGGCTCCAGACAAAGTATCAGGCAGACACATTTTTAGCACAACACAGGCATCACCATCAGTAAAATTATACAGATCTGCATATTGTTCCAGATTCTTTAAAAAATCTAATGGATCCTGCTTGGCAGGGTCAAATTTGCCAATGTTCTTGATCACAATTTCTAGTTCAGTTGGATTAAATGCTCTTACCATGGTAGAGGTCATTCGCTCTTCCCTTCCTTCACTAGCACGCATAGTTGTAGTCACATGAACTGGTGCCATTGGAAATCTAACTGTAGAGTCAGAGTACTGACTTCTGAATAACTGAGAATCTCTTTCCCAAGCCTCAGGACTTTCTTCCTGCAAATCTGGCATATTTGAAACTGGACTACACACTGTTACATCTAACAATGTCTTCCTAACATTTTGCTCAGTTGTGCCATTCATTATCATACATTGACAAGCTGTCTGTGCTTCCTCCAAATTGTTGGCCAAAATTTCCACAGATGATTTAAGCATGTCCTTGTTAGTTCTAAGGAGTGCAATCTCATTCTGCATCTTGACCTTTTCTTCTTTCCATATTGTTTCAAGGGCCTGGTAATTTTTTGTAGAAATTACCTCAACACTGAGTCGCTCATTTTCAGCTTTTAACTCATCTACTCTCTTCCTTATTACGTTGTACGAAGCAAAAACTGCTTTAACCTCTTCAACCCTGAGGACCCTGTCCCGGGTCCAGAATTTCGTATTTTGACTTAATATAAAATATTCTTTTAATCTTTGATGCTCCGTCATGGACCCCAGTAACACATATGAGATACTGTTTGAAAGCTTAGACTCTCTACTTTCTGCAGATATGCATCACTTTGACACATCTTTTACTGTAAGAAAGTTATTTACACTTAATTTACACTATCACCCCCCCAATATTTTATTATATCATTTAATATTTACATATTTCATATTTTTCAAAAATGACAAACATGGGCAAGTCTTATATCAAATGAAAGCTCTCACTCTCAGGAATAAGGCTACAGCGTTATTTTTGTTCTAATATCAACACATATCCAACAATCGCTGAATGAATAATAAGGTGAAAAATGGTCTTTTGTAAACATATGGGAAACTTGAGTGTGAACTGCCTCAGATAGCACAGATAGCCACAAATGATACACCATCTTTTATCTTAGGTCCTACTCTAAACAATGAGTCCATTCACAGCATTTTCTTTGGTTGTGTGCATGAATAATCCCTTGCTATATATTATATGTGCAAAACAAAAAATTAATATTTATATGAAAAATGTATTTTCACACCCTTTAGTAAAATGAGAATAACTTTTGAATGCGACATGCTAAAGAGTTCATTCTTTTTTTGGTTGTTTACTGTCTGCTGCTGGTAACAACCAGAACTGTCTGCAGTCTGCTAGAGCACCCAGAACCAGAGTTATACACTATAAAAGACAGTGTTTACAACATAAAAAATAAAATTTGGTGTTTCATCATATGAAAAACAACATAAATAACAATATTTGTCACAAACAGCAGCTTTTTTTGTAACTTCAAAGGGTTTTCTTTAAAATGATATAAAGAAATTGCATTTATTCCACTGTATGTGGTTATGGGAGCACTTCAAATGTTTTTAGGCAGAAATTGTATACAAAAAGGGTATTATTCCTCCCTTCAGTTGGAGTAAAATAACTTTTGCATAGATTATGATAGAGAAAAAATTCCTTTTTCCTCTGTAAGCTGACAATTGCTGGAATCAAACAAAACTGTCTGCAGGGACCTGAGATACCCAGGGCCAGAGTTATATACTTTCAAATAAAAACTTTAGAAAAAAACATCAAAAAGCGCCTATTTATTTTTGTGTTTATTAGAGGACTGATATCACATACAACCATGTTGAGCACTTTTAACAGTGTTTTATGTAATTTCAAAGGGTTACCTGTAAAATGATACCAAACTTTTGTATGTAAACCTCTGCATGTGGGTATGGGATGCTTTTGAAATTGGGTAGGCCAAATCCAGGCAAAAATCCCCAAAATAGCTTCAGGGTGTAAGAAGTTAAGCGCATTGGCAATCTTTCCTTTTTCATTTTTAGGCATTTTCGAAGTTTCAAACTTAGTGATAGCCCATTCATATGGCTTATCAACAAAGTTCTCTATCCCATCAAACATTCCCTGTGATCCGTGCTTGGTAATGTATTTAACAATCAGCTTTTCCATTTCAATTGTCTTACCGAATTATGTGCAATAATTCAAAAGGTATTTACAACTCACTATTACAATGACTACACGTTATCTAGTTGCTTTAAGATATTCGTTAGTCTGTTTGTTCATAGTTCCTGTACGTCGGACACTGAATTAACAACACAATATGTCTGGCCTCTAAACCTGAAGGTTCCTGCTTCAGACATGGCCACAGTCCGTCAGGCCTTAAGTTCATCTACACAAATGCTCACAAGCAGTTTAAAATATAACACTGTCACAATACATCGGACCCACCACACTGTATTATATTTTACAATAGTCTACCTAGCTGTAGCACTTCAGGGGGAACAACAGTTATCAAGTTTAAAACACAGCTGCAATACCTCGAGCAAACCCACACTGGTTCAGGTTTTTGTTTAAACTTCACAGAGCCACGGTGCGTTGGGCTCTCTACACTTTTTCAATTCAATTCAATTTTATTTATATAGCGCTTTTCACAAAAGTCAATTGTTTCAAAGCAGCTTTACATAAATAGAAGCAGTGAAAAGCACAGAAAACGACAGATAGCACAACAAAATACATGATAGCATGAGCAGTTAAATTTGCTGCGGCTATGACTCAATATTATAATTGCACGTATTACTAAAGCAACGTATAGAAGAGGAAGCTAGGTAAAGCCCAAAAAGGCTGCCTCCCCGGGGTGAAAAACCCCCTAGGAGAAAAAAACCCCCCGGGCTTTTATCCGAGGAAAAATAAGTCCTAGGAGGGAAAAACCCTTGGGAGAACGGAAATGGAGATTTAGCGGAGATTAAGCGGTTCTGCCGGTGATCGTTGGTCAGGTATCAGCTGGGCATAACGTTGAAGGACAGCCAGTAGATCAGAGGTGTGCCAACTTTCACATCTACCGGGACTGGGTCTGTTTGTCTCGTCCTCGGGTCGAGGACGAGACAGGGAGAGAAAAACAAAATCGTATTAGCGTAGCGGCCGTTCATATGTATTGAAGTGTCACACAGTGATGTGGTTTAACTCAGCTTAGTTCCAGACAGACTTAATATTGCGGCATAATTATGTTATCCACAGTTGAGGATTTAGCAAATTGGGGGCCCAATGCGAGGGTATATATGGTAAATAAGGGTCACCTTCCGATCTTTAAGAGAAAATGAAACCTGACGACCCGTTTGACTAAGGCCTAAAGCCCCACTGTCGTCGTTAATGCAGGTTCAGTGGCAAACGGGTCTATATTGTATACCATTTACAGGACCAGGAGAAAACGCCAAAAACATCGCAACCCGACCATACGTGTTAACCCGTTTGACTAAGGCCGGAAGCCCCACTGTCGTCGTTAATGCAGGTTCAGTGGCAAACGGGTCTGTATGGCACACTATTCATAAGACTTACGATAGCGCCAAAATCGCAACCCGACCATACGTGCCAACCCGTTTGACTAAGGCTGGAGGCCCCACTGTCGTCGTTAATGCAGGTTCAGTGGCAAACGGGTCTGTATGGCATACTATTCACAAGACACACGAAAGCGCGAAAAACGCAACCCGACCATACATACCAACCCGTTTGACTAAGGCTGGAGGCCCCACTGTCGTCGTTAATGCAGGTTCAGTGGCAAACGGGTCTGTATGGCATACTATTCATAAGACTTACGATAGCGCCAAAATCGCAACCCGACCATACTTGCCAACCCGTTTGACTAAGGCTGGAGGCCCCACTGTCGTCGTTAATGCAGGTTCAGTGGCAAACGGGTATGTATGGCATACTATTCACAAGACACACGAAAGCGCGAAAAACGCAACCCGACCATACATACCAACCCGTTTGACTAAGGCTGGAGGCCCCACTGTCGTCGTTAATGCAGGTTCAGTGGCAAACGGGTCTGTATGGCATACTATTCACAAGACACACGAAAGCACCAAAATCGCAACCCGACCATACGTGCCAAACCGTTTGACTAAGGCCGGAAGCCCCACTGTCGTCGTTAATGCAGGTTCAGTGGCAAACGGTGGCAAACTATTTAATGCAATTCATTTTAAGTGTTCATGCAGAAAAGGTTTTTATTTATTTATTTGGTTGGTCTGTGTTATGACCGTGAGTGCTTTGTTCCGTGAAAATAACTATTGCGAGTTAAGAACCTTTACTAGACAAATTATGCGAATGCTTTGTTGAAGAGAAAAGTTTTAAGTCTAGATTTAAAATGATCGACTGTGTCTGATTCTCGGACATCGGTTGGTAAATCATTCCAGAGCTTAGGGGCTAAGTAGGAAAAGGATCTTCCACTTTTAGACACTTTTGATAGTCTAGGGATAATCAATAGGCCAGAATTTTGCGACCGTAGTGTGCGTGATGGATTGTATTCTGATAGTAATTCTCTAAGATATGAGGGTGCTAAGCCATTTAAAGCTTTGTAGGTGATTAGTGATATTTTAAATTGGATGCGATATTTAACTGGTAGCCAGTGTAAAGATGCCAGAATTGGGCTTATGTGGTCATACTTCTTAGATCGAGTAAGTACCCTTGCAGAAGCGTTTTGAACTAGCTGAAGCTTGTTGACCTGATTTGAATGGCATCCCCCGAGTAGCGAGTTACAATAGTCTATTCTAGAGGTCATAAAAGCATGAATAAGCTTCTCTGCGTCAGATGTAGACAGTATATGGCGTATTTTTGAGATATTTCTAAGATGGAAGAATGCTGTGCAGCAGACGTTGGCGATATGACTATCAAAGGATAAGTTGCTGTCGAACATCACACCTAAGTTCCTAACCGTGGAAGATGGCACCACAGTACAGCCATCTATGTGCAATTTGTAATCTGACATATTATGTTTGTAGCGATTTGGTTCAATAATAAGTACCTCTGTCTTATTGGAGTTGAGCTTAAGAAAGTTATGTGCCATCCAGTCACTAACATCGCTAATGCAGTCTTTTAGCCTAGAAAACGTGTGTGTTTCGCTGGGATGCGAGGAGATGTAAAGCTGGGTATCATCCGCATAGCAGTGAAAACTTATGTTATGTTTCCTGATAATGTCTCCTAGGGGTAACATGTATAACGAGAACAGGATAGGACCTAAAACTGATCCCTGCGGTACACCGTATTTAACCAGGGAGTGATATGACTCTTCCTCATTTACATAAACAAAGTGATAGCGATTGGTTAGATATGACCTAAACCAGGCTAGCGCCTGACCACTGATACCAACATAGTTTTCTAGTCTATTGAGTAGGATTCTGTGGTCTATTGTGTCAAATGCTGCACTAAGGTCTAGTAATATAAGAATTGAGATTTCACCACGATCGGATGTTAATAGGAGGTCATTTGTAACTCTAAGCAACGCTGTCTCTGTGCTATGGTGGGGCCTGAATCCTGATTGGAACTTTTCATATGTACTATTATTTGTCAAGAATATGCGTAACTGGCTTGCCACTACCTTTTCTAATATTTTCGAAAGAAAAGGGAGATTTGAGATTGGTCTAAAGTTATTAAGTTCTCCTTGGTCAAGCTGTGGTTTTTTAATCAGCGGTTTAATAACTGCTAGTTTGAAAGCTGTTGGAACGTATCCTATTTCTAGCGATGAGTTAAAGATATTTAGAACCGGGGTTGACACTACAGGGAATACTTCAAGTAGTTTTGTGAGAACGGGGTCTAATATACAGGACGATGATTTGGATGATGTGACTAGTTTAGAGAGCTCATCTATTGTAGTAGGTTTAAATGAATCAAGATGTTCGTATGGTAGTCTAGTGTTAAGTGAACTAATGGGTAGAGTGGTGGCTGCCTGGGTAGCTACGATGTTTTCCCTAATAGCCGAAATTTTGTTAGAAAAGAAGATCATGAAGTCGTTACTATTGTGTTGAAGTTTACTATTGGTTTCTGTTTGTTCTTTGTTTCTAGTCAGTTTCGCAACTGTGCTAAAGAGGAAACGAGGGTTATTATGATTCTCATTTATAAGCTTGCTAAGATATGTAGATCTGGCGGTTTTAATAGCCTGTCTGTAGTGTTTAACACTCTGTTTCCATGCTGCGCGCCATACTTCTAACTTTGTGCTTCTATAATTTCTTTCCATTTTTCTAGCTGCCTTTTTAAGGGCTGCTGTGTGATGGTCATACCATGGAGCTGGCGGTTTTTCTTTGAATCTCTTTTTTCGAATGGGAGCAACGGCATCCAATGTGTTAGAACAGACATTGTTTAGGTTTTCTATTTCAATATCTAGATCGTCACAGTTATCTGCTACATGTTTCATTTGGGACAGGTCTGGAAGAGTGCTAATAAAGCTATCTTTAGTGGTGGAAATTATTGTTCTGGCTAGTCGGTAGCATGTTGTAGATTGAGTGATCCTATCTAGAAGTACAGTGTATGACACAAGGTAATGGTCAGAAACTGCATCACTCTGAGGTGATATTTCGACGTCATTAATATTGAGTCCGACTGACAGAATTAAGTCTAATGTGTGATTACGAGTATGCGTTGGCCCTGTCACGTTTTGTCTAATATTGAGAGAATTTAGAACATCTATAAACGCACGTCCTAATGCGTCTTTTGGGTTATCCACATGGACATTAAAATCACCAACAATAAGAGCTTTATCTACAGTAGAGCTGCAACTATCGACTATTTTTTCAACCGATTAATCTATCGATTATTTTTTCGATTAATCGAATAGTCTAATAATTTTTTTATACATATAATTCCCCAACAAATAATAAATGTAACATCTGCCATTAACGCTAACATTTTATTTAAGCATTTTCTTAATTAAACAAGCACACAAACCAAAATTTTCAACATGAAAAATAAAGTGGCAGTGCCACTTTAAAAGAGGCATTATTCAACTTAAACAATAAAATAGGCATATATTAATATTTTAAACATTAGTTTATCATTAGTACATGCATTAACTCAGCATTAGTTCAGACTGAAGTAAAAATAAGTTCATTGTGATTCATGAACCCTTATATAAGATGTAATGGTTATATTATTACTGTTAATATTATTACTATTAGTAGTACTGCATTCTCATTTAACTTTAACATTTAACTTTTCTTAAGTTCCGGGTAAAAAACAAGTTCAGTTAGTATGATCTTCTAATATTTTATAAACAGCGTTTACGCCGCTGTTACTTTAAATAAACGCATGTCAGGAATACCTTACAAGACGAGCTTCTGTAATATCTGCGCACATATTCGCAAAAAAGACGTTCATTGGGAACTCCGCACTGCCAGCTGGCTTTCAGTGCACGCGGGCACATGCCTATCAGTTCTCAATGTGACAGTAACTTATTATTTCATAACTTCTTAATATAAAAACATGTCCTGCTCTTTATTTACTGTTTCAACATACTGCCCAGAAGCGATGCAATGTCACGTCTGTCAGGCGTCTCGCAGCTCGTATTAAACGAAGATGTAAACGCAGCTGTATTAAGCACAATATGTATTGATTCTATTGTTTATAGAGTAAGTATAAAAACTTACTGTAATAGTTCAAATTCTTACGCTGACGTCTCGTCATTTTGAGGTCGGAGAGCTCCAGGTTTTCTTCTTTTAAGATGATCATACACAGGTGTTGCGCTGCTGTGGTATGCCATTTCAGTTTTACACAGTATGTGTTTTATTTGGTCTCTGCTTAAAGTATTCCCACACTTTTGATCGCGTTCTGTCTGTTTGGTAACACTTGTATCACCCGGTCGGAGCTGAAGCCGCCTTCATTTCAAAATGTAAACAGTGCGACGCATCGACGCATTTCCGGCAAATCGACGTAATTACGTAATCGACGTAATCGACTACGTCGACGCGTCGTTCCAGCCCTAATCTACAGTGACCACAAGCTCAGATAGGAAATCTGCTATTTCATTAAGGAAATCTGCATGGTGGCCCGGTGGTCTATAGATTGTCGCTAAAGCAAAAGAAAGCTGTTTGTGGTTACGATCAGTTATTTCCATATTTAACAACATTACTTCAAATGATTTAAATTTTAGCTCAGATTTTTGGTTTACTTTAAACATTGTGTTGTATATTGTAGCTACACCACCCCCTCTCCCCTTTAATCGAGGTTCGTGTTTATAATATTGGTCTTGTGGGGTGGATTCATTTAAACTAATGTAGTCGTCTGCTTTAAGCCAGGTTTCTGTTAAACAGAGTACATCTAAGTTTTGGTCTGTAATTATTTCATTGACAATAGGTTCTTTATTGGTAAGCGATCTAATGTTAAGAAGGCCGAATTTTAAGATTCGAGATTCATCTGTTAATGTATTGTTTTCTAATTTTATTTGAATCAGATTTGTACCAGATGTAACAAGCGGTGCCCTGTATTTATTTGTTCGGGGAACAGATACAGTTGAAATGTGCTGATATTTCGGTAAGATCGAAGTGCTGGGATATAAGTGGTCTTGACATATCACGGCAGCTAACAGATGGACGGTTAAGCCGATCCGTCTGTTTCCTGACCTGGGCCCTGGATAGTCAGACTATATCAGAATTAAGACTATTGATCAGATTTTTAGTGAGTATAGCACTTCCTTCCGATGACGGATGAAGGCCATCTCGGGTTAGGAGAAATGGTCTTCCCCAGAAATGCTTCCAATTGTCTATAAACCCTACGTTATGCTAAGGGCACCACTTTGACATCCATCCATTGAGAGACACTAATCTACTATGTGTTTCATCTCCCCGGTAGGCGGGGAGGGGACCAGAGCATATTACATTGTCTGACATTGTTTTTGCAATTTCACACATCTCCTTAATATTATCTTTGGTGATTTCCGACTGGCGGAGCCTAGTGTCATTCGTGCCGGCGTGAATAACAATCTTAGAAAACTTCCGCTTAGCATTAGCCAGCACTTTAAGTTTGGATCTAATGTCAGACGTTCTGGCTCCCGGTATACAGTCGACTATGGTGTTTGGTGCCTCAATGTTAGTGTTCCTGAGTATAGAATCTCCAATGACCAGGGCACTTTTAAAAGGTGTTTCAGCTGGTATACTCCTTAGGGGATCGAATCTGTTAGAAATTGTCGTTACGGACTTCCGGTGTGGCGCTAGAGCAGATGGCCGCGTGAAACAATCTCTCTTAATCGGTCGATTCAAATCCCCTTGGAAATTAGATTTGGAAAGTCGAATTTAAACTGAAAGTGAACATGGAAGGGGAAAAGCATAAAAAAAATAAAAACAAAACAGGCTCGAAGCGCGAAAGAGGAGAAATAATCGAAGATACAGACGGAGGGGAAGAGAGTCGTGATAAAGATGGCGAGCAGGGCAAGGCTAATGAAGAAGCTAACATAAAGACCGTCCGTGACGAGCTAAGGGCATTTAGGGCCGATCTTAAGAGTGACATGGACGAATTTCGTCTCTCTCTTCGGGAAGATATGCGGAAGGAGTTTAACGAGTTCAGAGAAGAAATTAATCTGAAACTTAAAAACTTAACAGGTGATCTACAGGCTGCTACTGCCCGTGTGACTGAAGCGGAGCAACGTATAGCCGATGTGGAGGAATGGAACGGAGCAGCGGACGAAACACTCCTTGATTTGATCGAGAAACAAAGTGAGATGCAAGCAAAGCTTATCGATCTGGAAGCCCGCTCGAGACGGAATAACCTTCGTATATATGGAATCCCGGAGGGATCTGAGGGAGCTAATATGATGGGATTTGTGACAAATCTTATAAAGTCGGAGTTGGATCTGCCGCTTACGGACAAGGAGCTGGGTATACAACGTTGTCATAGGGCGCTCGCTCCAAAGCCTCCCCGCTACGCACCTCCCAGATCATTGGTACTCTGTTTTTTAGAGCACAGAGTGAAAGAACACGTGATGCACACAGCATGGAAAAAGAAAGAAATTCGTTTTGAAGGAAAGAGGATCTATTTTGACCATGACTACCCTTCGGAGATACTAAAAAGAAGAAAGGCATACTCGGGAATTCTCAGGGAGCTCAAAACCAAAGGGGTTCGGTTCCAAACGCCACATCCGGCTAAGCTAAAGGTGTTCTTCGAAAACGGTACTCAAGTATACGACTCTGCGGCTGAGGCAGTTAAAGACTTAAAGAAGAGAGGATTTTCTGTAGAAGACGTCAAAGAACAGGAACCTACATCGTGGAAACAGCAGAGCACGGTTTCGTGGAAAAGACAAGGAACCGACAGACGCCGCACAAGAGTGGATCAACAAAAAATACGTGGAAAGTTACAAAGTTTTCAACGCGTAACGCCGGGTTCAGCGGAAACAAATAAGTAAAATTGTAACTTGAGCTTGTTGCGAACGAGATCGAGGGATAAGTGATGAAAACCAAACCAAGTGACTGATAAAATAGAGATAACCACGGACTTATGATGCTTGTCATTACATGGATCTCAAGACCGTGTTCCTTTGGAGAAAATAGCAGCAGAGGTCATAATATTTGGTTGAAAACGGATCGTGTTTGGTTATCTTCTTCTCTAAGTTGTTTGCTAATTAACATTATTTTTTATGAGCCTGCTAAAGTTGAACATTGAAACCGATTCAGAGGGAAAAGTTCAGAAACCTACAGTGCGTCAAGCGAGTGTTTTCTTTTGCACTGAAGAGAGGCCCTCGACAGAAGCGAGGACTTCCTCTCAAAATGAAGGTTTTTTGTTAAACCTAGGACTTGGAAGCCTGTTGTATTTTGTTGTTAGCATATTATTTAATATTGTATTTGATTTTGTTAAAACTGTTTAAGTTCGGTTTATGATGTTCAGCGGGTCGTCATGGAAAGGGTTACAAAAAGAGAAATGGCTTAAAATTAAAACATGCATAACCAGGAACATAAGGTAGTTACACTTAATGTCAATGGGCTGCATAGCCCGGTTAAAAGGAGTAAAATCATAGCTAAGATGAAAAGAGAAAAATTGCAGGTTATTTTTTGGCAAGAGACCCACCTATCCTCATTAGAACATGAGAAATTTAAGAAAATGGGCTTTCAGAACACTTATTATTCATCTCATAAATCTGGACGCAGAAGAGGGGTAGCTATATTGATCCCCAATATTGTTAACTTTGAATTTATTTCTGAGATCAAAGATAAAGAGGGTAGATATATTTTAGTAAAGGGGAAACTAGATAATAAAGATGTAACATTGTTTAACATTTATGCTCCGCCAGGAAGCACCAAAATTTTCTTTAAGAAAATATTTAACTTAATGGCTACGGAATCACATGGTACTCTTATATGCGGTGGTGACTTAAATGTTCAATTAAAACCCGGGCTGGATACGACTAATCCTTCCAAAATGAAGACTTCAAATGCTAAATTGGTTCAACGGATGCTTAAAGAATTGGAAATGATCGATACTTGGAGAGATCTCCACCCAAGGGATAAGCAATTCACTTTTTATTCAGCCTGTCATTCTGTATATTCAAGAATTGACTATATATTTATGAATAACTCAGATAGGCACAGAATTAAAGATTGCTACATCGGAATTAGAGATGTATCGGACCATGCTGGGGTATACCTCTCCTTAAATTTAGAAAATCAAAAGAGGGATACACTTTGGAAGTTTAACACCAGTATTTTAAATGATTTAACGATTCAGAAGCAAATCCAAAAAGAATTTGAATTATATCTCCAAAATAATGATAATGGAGAAGTGTCTCCGAGCACTTTGTGGGACGCTGCTAAGGCGGTTATTAGGGGCAGGCTTATCGGACTTGCTGCTTCGCGCAAAAAAGAAAAACAAAAAAGACTTGTAAATTTACAAGAGGAAATGAAAAACTTGGAGATGGAACATACTAAACAGAAAGATCCACAAATATTGGCGCGAATAAATAAGGTAAAACAGGAATTGAATGGAATATATGATGAAGAAATAGAAAAGCAAATTAAATTCTCCAAGCAAAGATACTATGAGACAGGTCCTAAAGCCATGAGATTGTTAGCTTGGAGGATACGAAAACAGAAGGGAAAAAATACAATAAATAAAATTAAAAACCCTAAAACCCAGAAAGTATGTAACGAATTAAAAGATATTCAGGAATCTTTCGAAGTTTTTTATAAAGATTTATATTCACAACCAGCCAGGGTAGACACCCCAACCTTAAAAAAATTTCTAGATTCACTCGATCTACCATCAATAGGGGAAGAACAGAATAAAGCACTTATGGCCGAAATAACGATGGAACAATTAAATAATGCAATATCAAAAATGAAAGCAAACAAAGCACCAGGAGCAGACTGCTACCCGCCTGAGTTCTATAAAACGTTCAGACCACAAGTAATGCCAATAGTGCTTAATTGTTTTAACTATATATTGAGAGGTGGAGAAAACCCCTCGATCTTGGAAAGAAGCAATCATTTCAGTCATCCCTAAGGAAGGGAAAGATGTGAGTGACTGTAGCTCATATAGACCTATTTCGGTGTTAAATGTAGACTACAAACTATTTGCTTCAATATTATCTAAGAGAATGGAGGGGATCGTTCCTGAGCTAATAAATCTAGACCAAACTGGCTTTATACAAAATAGACAGACACAGGATAATTTAAGAAGAACTCTACACATAATGAGCCATATCAAGACAGAAAACTTAAGCGCAATTTTACTGAGTCTAGATGCTGAAAAAGCATTAGACTCTGTTGGATGGGATTATTTGTTTCAGGTCCTGGCAAGGTTTGGCTTTAATGAAGCATTTATCAAATGCATTAAAATGATATACTCCTCACCAACAGCAAGGATAAAGATCAATGGGAATTTATCTAAAACGATAAACCTGGAAAGAGGGACACGGCAGGGATGCCCTCTAAGCCCCTATCTGTTTGCACTATTTATTGAACCTCTGGCCCAAGACATAAGAGAGGACCCAGAGATAAAGGGGATAAAAATAAAAGATGATGAACACAAAATTAGTATGTATGCGGATGATGTTCTTCTATTCCTCACAAACCCCGACTTTAGCATCCCCAGAGTGATGGCCCTTTTAAAAGCATATAATCCATATTCTGGATATAAAATAAATATCCAAAAAACTCAAACACTTACATATAATTATAGACCTAACCCAAATATAAAAAAGCAATATACGTTTAAATGGAATTCCACATCACTAAAATATTTAGGGATAAATTTAACAAAAGATATATCAAAACTCTTCGATTCTAACTATGGCCCAGTTTGCAAGGAGATAAAATCTGATATTGCTAGGTGGACTTTGCGCCCACTAGATATGAGTAATCGGATAGAATTAATTAAAATGAACATGTTACCACGGTTGCTTTACCTATTTCAATCACTACCTGTAGACATATCACTAAACCAATTTAATGAATGGGACGGGATGATATCAATGTTTGTCTGGAATGGTAGGAGGCCTAGGATAAGGTTTAAGACACTGCAGCTGGTAAAAGAAAAGGGAGGAAGGGCTCTACCTTCTCTTCAGGATTATTTCTATGCAGCACAACTGAAACCTTTGATAAGTTGGTGTATTCCAAGTTACGAATCTAGATGGAAAACTCTGGAACTTGCACAGATAGATACACCTCTGCAATCACCACTTGGGAATAGAAAGATGGCTGAAAAAAATTACAGACAATTAAATAATTGGACAATTTTTTCAATAAAATTGTGGTTCAAGGTGTTGAAAAAATTGCAATTACAGAAATAGGTGGGACTATTAAAGTGGATAGCACACGACCCAGATTTTGAACCCGCTAGAATAGATGTGAGATTCAAACAATGGATATGGAGGGGAATTACAGCTTATTGCACGGTTACCTCTGATGGGAACTTATTGAATTACCAGACTATATCAGACACATTTGGACTAGAAAAACAGGATTTATATAGGTACCTGCAAATTAGGGATTATTTCAATAAAAAAATCAAATGTACAATAACAAGTGATGATAATTTGATAACGTTATTTATTAATGCATATTCAAAAAAGGATCATAAGAAGTTGGTATCGAAATTATATGGATATATACAAAATGGTAAAAATTATACATCAAACTATGTTAAACAAAAATGGGAGAAAGAGTCGGACTCCCAAATATCTCAGGAAGACTGGGCAGAGATCTGTGTTACTCAGGCAAATACTACGAATTCAAGATCTTGGCGGGAATTTGGATGGAAAAATGTGATAAGATTCTTTACAACTCCCAAATTGGTCGCCTTACGCACAGGTGATCCAAATCTGGGTCTTTGTTGGAGGCAGTGTGGAACCTCTTTGGCTAACCATTTTCACATTTTCTGGGCGTGTCCCAAAATACAACCTTTCTGGCATGAGGTATCATCTGAGGTTGGAAAAATAATTGGAGAGGAATTGGACTTTTCATTTATCACAATGTACCTAGGAAAAATTCCTAAAACAGTCCTAAAAAGTGACAAATATTTGTTAAAAATACTCTTGGCAAGCAGCCGTAAAGCCATAACACGCAAATGGATGCAGGTTGACCCTCCAACAAGGGACCAGTGGTTGGGAATTGTAAATGAAGTGTACCGTATGGAAAGTCTAACTTTCTCTTTAAGACTTGAGTTGGTAAATTGTATTAGATTTTGGGATAAATGGATCTTGCACATCTACCATTGAGTGTATTACAGTAATTTATTCATTGTATAAAATGCTCAATTTTGTGTACCTATGACGACCCTTTTATTTATTTATCTTATTTTAGTTATCTTATTTTTTCTTTTCTTTTTTTCTTGTAACTGCATGTGTTTTTTGTTCTCAATAAAAATGAAAGTATAAAAAAAAAAAAGAAATTGTCGTTACGTTATGGGTCTTAGAAGGACGCCTTATATGACTATGCCGCCTAACAGTCACCCAGTTTGACCGCCGACTTGACTCTGATGACGGAACCGAGCCATGTGTATTTTGATAAACACTATGCGCGCTCGATACAGTATTTGTAATATTTATATTAGCATCTGATGTCGGAACCGAGCCATTAGTCTTTTCGCTCGATAGATTATTTGCGACAGTAACATTAGCGGTTTTGCTATCCTCAACTAGCGTTCGGATGCGCGATTCTAGTTCAGCAACCTTCTCAGTTAACCTTAATACTTCAATACACTTAGTGCATGTAAACCCCTCTATGCTAACAGCAGAAGCTAAACTATACATGTGGCAAGTAGTACATGTTACAATAACAAGCGGAGTCTTACCGCTTTCATGCTGGGCGATGGCGTCTTCGTTTACCCGAACGCGGTCCCCGGAGCTGCATCGCGTGGGGTGTTCGGTTGTGACACGCCTCGGTCGCCTGCGAACGTCTGGGGTCAGGGTGATGTTTGGCTTGCTGAATCTGCGAAGGCCGGGCAGCGGTTCCTCCACAGCTTCCCGATCGCTTTCATGTCGTTCACGGTCCGTGAAGCTGCATCGCGTGGAATGCATGTTTGTTGCTCGCTTGTGGACGTCGGAAGGCAGGGTGAAGTGGGCGCTGTACCTCGCCTTGGATCTGCTAAAACCGGGAAACAACTCCTCCACAGCTTCCCGCTCAGGTGAGGATAGGTCAGAAAAGCATATATCAGATGAATCCGCCATTAGATCGGAAAATGCTAGCTTCAGCCTCCACCGTGAGGATGCTAGCGGGCTATATGCTAACTGTTTATTAGTGATAAATAGTTTCACGTGGTAGTACTGCTCAATAATCGTCACGGTAAAGTATTCCTATGTAAAACTAATAAGTTATATTATATAAATAGGAATAAGATGGTAAAAAAAGCTTTTAGATGATGAACTCGACGGAGCTACGATGCACGATCTGTTCAGCGTGACGTCACAAACCGGATGTCTCAATCAACACCTGTTGAACAGTGTGTTTTAGGTCTTCCTAACACCACTAGGCCAGTGTTATATATTTTGTCCAGCTGATTACTATCAATATCTGTAATGTTTTCAACTACTTGTAAATCGTAAGAAAAATTGCCATTCAAAACATTGACAAAAATTGCCATTCAAGTAACTGACACAACAATTTCAGTTACTTTAGGAACTCATTTGTTATAATTCTGCAACCACACTACGTTGGGTTAATTCAATTACTTTAGAATCTTAACAGAAATTATAACAATTCCAAACCAAGTTTCTTTTAACTTGAAAGTCTCACTACTTTGGAGGCCACACTCCTTTGGGCCTCAAACTCTGCTTCACCAATACTCACAAATAGATTAAAATGTAACACTGTCACAGTACGTTGGACAAAACCACACTACCTCGGGCTTCTGTGTTATCTCTTAAACTATCTAGCCACAGTACTTCGGGCTTACAACACTATATATCACGTTTAAAACTGTGCTACAGTACGTCGAGCAAAACCACACTGCTTCGGGTTTTTAGTTTTAAACTTCACAAAGCCACAGTTCGTTGGGCTCTCACTACAAGAAGTTTCAGTTACTTTAGAAACTCTTTTGTTATAATTCTGCCACCACACTATGTCGGGTTGATTCAGTTACTTTAGAATCTTAACAGAAATTATAACAACACAACACCACGTTTCAGTTACTTTAGAAACACAAAAACTTAAACACTTTGCTTCAATTACGTTAGAAACAAAAATTCCAATACAACTCTGCCACCACACTGCATCGGGTTAATTCAGTTTCGTTAAAATCTCAAACAGAATTGTATAGAATAGGCTTAAGAACTCCTCCTGCTAAATTAAACAAACTATTCCTTCCTCTCCTTACAATTTTCTTTTCTAGATTTTTTTAAACGAGGGGGTTCCCTAAAACAAAAACAGCATTAAAGAAGAAAAGTCCACCTTTCTTACCTTTCCCCGCTTTTTTTTTTTTCGGAAATCCCTCGCTGGTTGGCTCGCCAAATGTAAGAAAAAATGATGACGTTGAAGGTCTCAATCAAAAAGTAGTTTATTCAATCGAAGCAGTAGCAAAGTACATGAAGCACTCTGGGTTCATCGGAGTTGGAGTGAACCCTGAGCAAAGTCAGTCTTAACACTTTATAGTTTCAAACCTGTTTTCCCACCCCTAATGCTAATAAAGTATCCCTTTAAATGTAAATTAAGACTAATATTACAAATGACCTCTTTATCTCCCACTGTGCCCAAATGGGTCATTGTATTTATATGATCAGATTACCTTAGTACCCAACTGTGTGCTCAACCAAGTGGTCAGATAATGTTTATATAGATGTCTTTTATTATCATGAACCCTCTTTGATCTGTGTTGGTTCAAGAAGTCTCACATTTGCTCCCATACTACTAGTAAGAAAGTATTACTTCAGGTAATATAATTGTATTGCTTGAACTGAGATTACCTTTTATGATTATCAAGCCTTTTAGAGGGATGAGCTTGTTTCAACATCTAAATTGGAGTGGAATCTTTGTCAAGGCTGACTATAAATTCTTACAGCATCCTATTATCGATGCATAGTCCCAGAATATTCAACTGCTCAACAAGGTCAAATCTGGTTGCCCCAAAGAAAAGGTCCGGGCAGGATGGAGGCCTCTTTCTCGACAAAACCATAGCCTTTCATTTGCTAGGCTCGAATGTGACCTTCAAGGTATCAGCCCACCTGCGAATGTTCTCCAAGTCTTTATTTAGAGATGCTGCCACATTGGGACCATTAAGTGTCGTTACTGGGGCGTATATGGTGGAATCATCCGCATAAAGAAAAATGCTATTGTCGCACTGTACTACAACATCATCTATGAAGATGGAGAATAATAGCGGGACGAGAATGGATCCCTGAGGCACCGAGGCATTGATTTGTTGAGGTGATGAGGACTGACCAGAGAGCACGACCTGGATGGACCTTCCTTCCAGGTAATTCTGTAGCCATGAATGCAATGTCCCAGTTATGCCTTTAGCAGAAAGCTTATCCAGAAAGCCGTAGTGCCAAACCTGGTCGAACGCTCCTTTAATGTCTAGTACAACAATGTACACCTCCCCTTCTTTGTCTAAGATGTTGTTCCACGTCTGCGAAAGAACTGTAAGAACATCTGCTGTTGCCTTTGCTGTATCAAGGTTGCGAAGAATGTTCCTAATGTCTTTGGGTTTGAAGTGCACATAGGCGAAAGAGGATGTTGGTTGCTGGTACTGAGGCAACGATTGCGCAGATGCATCAAACAGCGTACACTTCTCTGCAAAGGTTTGGCAGAAGATGTTAGCCTTTGCACTTGCGCTGATGTGGGTGGTACCCCAGTGTTCTATGACAAGGATGTCTGTGAAACCAGTTCTTCCTGAAAGTAAATTTACTATGCCGCACCATTTTTTTGAGCTTAGTGAGTTATCTGCAAGAACATTCCTCGATTTAGTGGAATACTCCCTTTTTGCCCTCTTTTCAGCTTGATTGAATGCTGCTCTTGCCTTGAGGAACTTCCATTTCATAGCCGGGTCATCGGAGGTCCGTATGTTGTGATAAAGCTTTCATTTTCTCAAGGCTAATCTTCTGCACTCTGCGTTGAACCAGGCTTTATCCCCAGGCTTTTTTGTGATGTCTTATTGGGAATATATATAATGCCATGGCATCTCGTAGTATGGTGGTAAAGTTTGTGCAGATGATTTCGGGATCTTCATCCTTGAGAATACTGGGCCAGTTAATGTTAGTAAGGTAGCCTCTCATTTCCCAGAAGTGAGCCTTATCGTAACTCCATACTGTTCTCTTGTATGGCTTATCTCTGAAGACTGGGATTTTCAGCTGTATTAGAACAGGATTGTGGTCAGAGGATCCCATTTGTGCTAAGCTGGTTGTGGTTGCTGGTGTGTCTGAGAGAACTAGATCAAGAATATTTTCTACTCTAGTTGGTTCCATGACCATCTGTCCTAGTCCCAGACAGTTGACTAGTTGTAAAGCTCGCCGTCCAGCAGTGCCTGTTTTATTACTGCCCAGCCACTCCTGGTGGTGTACATTAAAGTCACCTATGAGCATTGCAGACTGTGCTCTATATTCGTCCATCACAGAGAATGTGCTCTTGTCAAGGAAGTCCAAGATATCACAGGAGGCACTTGGGGGGGTATATAGCACCTGTCAGTAGTGTCCTGTTTTTTTTAGAGTAACAGTGAAACCACGTTAGCTCAAAGTCATCAGGGTCTCTAGCTGGATTGTGATAGATGGATATTCCTTCTAGACAGTATACTGCTATACCACCACCGCATTTTCCAGTGCGGTCTCTGCGACAATTGAGCGAGTAGCCAGGAATCTGGATGGAGTCGGCCCCATCAATAGTTGGCACGATCCCCAATATTGGACCGTAGTCGTCTGATGTTCACTTCAAGGATAGTCAGTTCAGATTCGCTAATTTGCAGTCGTAGTCAGTGCAGTGGTCGACATTGGGTAGTCCGATTGTTTTGAGGCTTTCTTTCTAGTTTGGTAGCAGAGGTTTAACGGCACAGGGGGAGCTAACCCCTGTGCCCATTGAACACACCTTAGTGGTGCTGCAGGAATCAGTGCATACATGGCCTGATCTGAAAGCATCATGCCTAAGCAGAGGACTTATAACGGATCGGGCCCCATTGAAGGAGCCACTTGGCCAGGGACAAGGTGATCGCACTATGAGTGATTCCATAATACACCGTTATCCAGGTGTAAGAATGTTGTGAAGATACAGCGTGACTGCTGGCGCCTGAACTAACTGAGACCACTGACTGAAGTGAAGGGGGGTTGGCTAGTGTCACTACACAGTGACCTGGGTCACCAGAACCAAAACAGTGGAGCGCGCTCTGCTGGACAAACAAGTCCTTTCATATCGACTGCATATCTTCGGCTTTTACGCCGATACAGATATATCTGTGACATGCTCATATCGGCCGATAAAATCGTCAAAACGATAAATCTAGTATTCTGTCAGCGTATTCTGTGTCTGTACGCTGACCACTCCGTCAGTAGGAGACGTCAGCAGTATGTGCTATAGCCTGGTCATGAACGCACACTGAACAACCAAGGAAGAGAAAAAATTTAATAAAATCGTTCATATAGTTTTCTTTGTGTTTTGTCGCTTCATAATAATAATATTATTATTGAACGACTGATATGGCCCATGGACCTTTTTGGTGATGTCCTTCATTATTTCCTGGGGAAAAGAATTGTGAAACTTAACTAAAGTCAATGGGACAGACAGAAGCCTCCCAGTTTTCATCAAAAATATCAAAAACAAGATGAAAACAAAAAAATCTTTAAAAAAGACTTGATCTCATTCTAGAAGTGTCACCATATAAAGCAAAAAGGATTGTGAAAGTCTCTGGCTTATAAAAGCACAGAAGTGCGCATTTTACTTTCACTTTTGAATTAGATGCAACTGTTGTTTAAATCCAGCGCTTGCGTACGCTGCGTTAAATCGCGTATGAAATTGCGTGCAAATGCGAGTGCAACAGCTGGTTTAAGTGCTTGAGTCAATGTGCACAGGTAATTCTGACAGAAACCTGCAAGTCCCAAGCAGAGCAACTGGCTATTCCTCCATAAAGCGCTGCTTGAATGATGGGTTTATTATTATTCTTAATGAAAAACACAACAACAAAACGATCTCGCCTATATTAAACATCATATATGTATCTTTAAACAAAAACGAGTAAGCACGCAGCTTCTGCTATCCTTATTTGTGTAATTAAGAGTGAAAAGACAATTTAATTGTTTCATGTTTCTTTCAGATGTGAAGAGTGATTCATGTTTGGATATAGAAATAACGTCCTCAACATCAAAAGAGCGACTGACAGCACAAACTCTTTCCTGCATCACCTGTGGAAAGACATTCAGCTCACAGAGACTTTTAGAGAGACATGAGAGAAAACACACAGAAGAGAGACTATTTACCAGATCTGAGATCAGCTTTACTACCTTACAAGAGAAGAAACTTCATTCAGAAGACCACAGAGAGAAGAAGAAAAAGAAGAAAAAGAAGAAGAAGAAGAAGACGACGAAGAAGCAGTTTCACTGTGAGCAGTGTGGGAGGATTTGTGTCTCTTCCTCTAAACTTAATGTTCACATGAGGACACACAGTGGTGAAAAGCCTTTCAACTGCAATGAATGTGGAAATTACTTCAGAACCAAAGACGCTCTTAAAGTTCATCAGAGAGTTCATACAGGAGAAAAACCTTACGAGTGTCCTCACTGTGAGAAGAGATTTAGCTATAAACGTGGTCTGAAGAGACATGTGCTTTTGCACACCAATGAGCGACCGTATCAGTGCAGTGAATGTGACAAAACCTTTAGGGATTCAGGTTCATTAAAATCACACCAGAATACTCACATTAAAGAGAAACTCTATCAGTGTTCACACTGTGATAAATGTTACGGTCATAAATGTCATCTGATAATCCATCAGAGAGTTCACACTGGAGAGAAACCTTACGTCTGCGCTCACTGTGGAAAGAGCTTCTCTACTTCATCTCAATTAATAGTTCATCAGAGAGTTCATACTGGAGAGAAACCTTATCACTGTAGTGTCTGTGGGAAGAGTTTTAGTCTAAAGGCTACATTACTAAAGCACAAGAGAATTCATACAGGTGAAAAACCTTTCAAATGCTCTCAGTGTGACAAGACGTTTGCTTATTCAGGTTCCTTAAAATCCCATCAGAAAGTTCATACTGGAGAGAAACCTTATCACTGTAGTGTCTGTGGGAAGAGTTTGAGTCAAGCGGCTACATTACTAAGGCATCAGAGACTTCACACAGGTGAAAAACCTTTCAAATGCTCTCAGTGTGACAGTACGTTTGCTCAGTCAAGTTACTTACAAGCCCATCAGAGAGTTCATACTGGTGAGCTACCTTAAAGCCGAAGGTATACTAGGGACATCTGCATGACGTCATTTTCGCAACGGTGTATGCGTGAGAAAAATATTGAGACGGGACACCCCACTACAAACAATTACACAAAGGCAATAGACAGCATTTGCACACACACTATTGTTTTTGTGTTTTTGTTTTTATTTTCACTTATTTCAAGAACAGAAAGCTGTGGAGCATTTTCGTCACCCTAATGTTTGATTCCTGGTCTTTGTTTTCTTGATTGTTTCTTTTAAACTTTGTTTGCCATGGTGGATCGTCTACTTTTCTTCACCTGTCCTAAATTTTTTTAATGCCGCTTTTCCGTTGCATAGTACCTCAAGGTTTAGTTTAGTTTGGGTCGGGTCAGCTTACTTTTGGCAGGGGTGCAAAATTGTCACATTCGGGGAAATGCGCCGTTTTTGATCCAAAATAGGTAATTCTTGTGATTCGTCTAGATCCAATGAGTTTTTGAAAATAAGGGGTGAGGGGGGTCTGCGACAGGGTAGCAGTAAATGAAATTATGACAATCATGTCCAGCTATTGTGGTAATGATGTCAGTTTGGTGGGTTATGTTTTACAATTTATAGTCACCTCATTTGCTGCCGAAGTTTGAGCAGTCTGCAGATTGAGCGCACACACTTAACTCGTAGTATTTTCTCATTCGAGGTTACGCGCCCACGTCACGTTGCTGTGAGCGTGGTCATAAAAGCTTAACATTTGTTAACCGCAGTTTTAAATTAAGTGATTTTAAGCTGTTTAAACACAAACAACAGTGCTATATGCGCTATATACCCGTTTCTGTTTGAGAGGAGCGCGGAAGCCACGTATCCGCTTCTCATTAAGCTTGTGAGTATTTTTGCCGCTGTATTAGCCTTTAATACACACATGCGTCAAAATTCCTGGTTTTTGCAAGTGTCCTCATAAACACGACAATTCAGGGCATAAGAGAAAGTAAAAAGCTAAAAGAGAAAACGCACGTGTAACAGTATATTAGATCCGGATTCGGACTTCGGTCTTAAAGGGGAAGTTACCTAATTTTGCTCCTGTCTGTCACTCGTGTTAATCAAACAGTACAGTATTGAGAGAAAATCTCTCACTGCTCTCAACTAAATCACTTTTCTACCTTTAATAACATTTGTACGTCGAATTGTACACGAGTTTGATTCGAGGTGCTCGTTCAGGGTTCATATTCTGTATTAGAGCTATGATTGTGCAACAGAAAAAAACCTAAATTATTTGTTTATGTGTACTACTAAATAATAATAAAAATGCACATTTCTGTAACACTTTACAAAAAGCTTGCATTTGTTCACATTAGTAAATGCATTATGAACGAAAATTTAACATTATATTGTATATAAGCATTTATTAATTATGGTTTATGTCATTGCAGTAATTGGTGTTAGTAATTAATGTTGCATTATCTAATGCTTACAGTTTCAAATTTGATTGAAATTAAAATGCTAAAATCAAATTAAAATGCTAAAATGAATAAGATTTACAATAAATAAATTACAAATTATAATATGTATGTCATGTATGTATGTCATACATACATGTATGTTCAAATATATATATGAACGCTTTTCACCCCTGATGAGTTTGCACCCCTGTTTGGGAGTTTTTCCACTGGGTGAAGTACGTAGTTTTGAAGTTTTTTATTTAACCTTTATTTAGCCAGGTAAGCACGTAGAGAACACATTCTTAATTGAAACGGCGATCTGGCCAAGATGAAGCAAGCTGCAAGACAACAAGTAGTTCCACATAAAAAATTGCACAAATTATACATTAAATACACAAGGAAATAAATGAAGTACAAGTCTTCTAGACAATAAATTAAACAATATATAAAAATTAATATATCCTAATCTGTAATAAAAGATCTAGAGCAGAAAAAAATGTAATATAAAATTATAAAAAGGAGGTCAGCGGGTACAACAAATTGGCAAAAGCTCTGATAAGCGTGCTTTAAAAGAAGTGAGAGAGACGGTGTTCTCAAGTTTCAGGGTCTTTTGTAGCTCATTCCAGTCGTATGCAGCTGCAAACTGGAAGGAGCTACGGCCAAAAGAAGTATTTACTTTGGGTATTACTATAGAAATATATCTTCTGGAGCGTAGGTTATGAACAGATGAGGCAATGGTGAGAAGAGAGATCAGATACAGTGGGTCAGACGTCGAGTGTGTAAAGAAGGCCAACCCACTAGTGTGTATAAATCGCAATTGTGTGTATTAAAAGAGGCATTAGTAACAAAATGAATGGCACTGTTATAGACCACATCTAACCTTTTCAGAAGAGAGGTAGAGGCAGATATATAAATGACGTCTCCGAAATCTAATATTGGAAGGACAGTCATTTTTACTAGTGAATGTTTAACAGCATAAGTAAAAGAAGCTTTGTTTCTAAATAAAAAGCCAATCCTAGATTTAATTCTGGTTTGCAGCTTGTTAATGTGGAACTTAAAAGAAAGTGATTTATCTAACCAGATACCTAGATATTTCTAGGTGTCCACATAATCTAGTGTAAATCCATCCAGAGTCAAAATACTAGTCAAGTTAGCATGTATGGGTAGTGTGCGATTAAACAACATGCATTTAGTTTTGCTGGAATTTAGGAGCAACTTAAGTCCCCAGAATGCATTTTGAATAGCATCAAAGCTTTTTTGAAGATTGGACAGCACAGCGTTCAATGAGAGACCAGATGTGTATAAAATGGTATCGTCTGCATAAAGGTGGATTTGAGAGATACCAGCAGCAAGAGGAACATCATTGACATACAAAGAGAACGGAGTTGGCCCAAGAATCGAACCTTGTGGCACCCCCATCATGACGTCAATAGGTCCAGACGCCAGACCCTCAGATTTAACATGTCGAACCCTGTCGGAGAAGTAGTTGGTAAACCAATCAAGGCAGTTTTTGAGAAACCAAGGCTACCAAGCCTGCCAATAAGGATGTGATGATTGACCGAATCGAAAGCCTTGGCCAGGTCAATAAATATGGCTGCACAATAATGTCTTTTATCAATGGCAGTCGTAACGTCATTTAAGACCTTAAGTGTAGCAGAGGTACAGCCATGACCAGCTCGAACTGGTAATCGGAGTAGCAATGATTGCTGCCGAGAGTCTCAGAAAGGACGAATCCAGGTTATCTAGTCCGAATGATTTGTAGGGGTCAAGCATTTGTAGATCTTTCATGACATCTGTTGATTGGATTTGTGTGAAAGAAAAATTAGAGGAACTGAGAGACGGTGATGCAGGGGGTAAAGAGCTTGTTAAAGCAACACTATGTAGTTTCCATGTAAAAATGACTTACAGCTCCCCCATGTGGTTGAAAAGCGCAACAGTGCCTGGTATCAGACACTCTTCTGCAGGCAGGGGGAGGGGCGCGGCTGTGTTTCCTACCCTCCACTGCCACTTTCAGAGTGTGCTTGTAGCAGCTAGGAGGCTTCTCAGGTTGTAGCAACAGTACAATTTGTCCAGTTAAAAGTTGTTCTATCACTGAAATAATATTAGAGATATTATTTAAAGGTAAAAAAACTACATAGTGTTGCTTTAAAGGACAAGTTCGGTATTTTAGACTTAAAGCCCTGTTTTCAGATTGTTTATTGTGAAATAGAATGGTTTTGACTGAAATTTCGACATTTGCGGCTGCCCTGAGAATTTTCGCGTGTTTGTGTTTCATCTCACACCTCTACAATGGGTTTAATGGTGCACTGGAACAATCCTTCCTAAAATGCATTAAACTTTAGTTTACAAAGACGTGAAACTCACCGAGTGGTCAGGGGTGTTCACTGGTATGCTCACACAAAAATCGCTCTAGTCCGCAGATAAACTCACTAAAGAAAGAAAGAAAGAGCGCACGTGTATACAGCAATTTCACGCATCCGAATGGGTCATACTACATTGAATCATTCCCTGTTTAAAATCGGAAAGCATGAATCAGGGCAATGTAATTATTGTATTCAGCCAGAAACCATAGAACATGTATTAATAAAGTGTAAGAAATATGAGAATGAAAGGTTAAAACTCATTAATAAAGTTAAAAATATGGGTGTTGAAGCATTCAATTTGATAAATATATTGAAAGAACAAGAAAAACTAAGTATTATATATGGTTCTATAATAAAATATATTAAAGAAATAGGAGTATTTGATAGAATTTAACCTTTAATTTTTTTTTATACTTTTATGCGAATGTCATATGCCTACCAGTG
The DNA here is from genome assembly GCF_030506205.2 of Paramisgurnus dabryanus. NCBI lineage: Eukaryota > Metazoa > Chordata > Actinopteri > Cypriniformes > Cobitidae > Paramisgurnus > Paramisgurnus dabryanus. Next base: position 4,226,651 of record NC_133344.1, read on the forward strand.
CTTCACACTCCAGTCCAGCTGGTGGCAGTAAATGCACCATTAGTTGGTTTGCCATCCGCCATAAAAAGTCAATAGAAAAAGAAGGAGCGCGCTACAATGGTTGGAAGAAAACAGTCAGAATAAAAATGTGGTCATAGCCTCGGACAGTCTGGCTGCTTTATCAAGTTAACAACCTGGAAACGCATCTTGCGGGCAGCAGGACATTATCTACCAAATATTGCAGGTGCTTCTTACACTCCATGACAGGGGGCTAGAGGTTTTATTTCTGTGGGTTCCCGCCCATGTAGGGGTGGAGGGAAATTAAATTGTTGATGGATTGGCAAAAGATCAATAAAGCATGAAAGAGTTGATGTACAAGTAGCACTGAGTAAAGCAGAAATGAAAACCATTATAAAAGGTCACACACTAAATCTATGGCAGGAGTATTGGGACATATCAGACACAGGGCGACACTTTTACAAAATACAAAAACAAGTAGGTGTTATTATGAGACACGGCAGGAATCCAAAAGAACAGATGGCAATTATAAGACTAAGAATTGGACATACTGGATTAAATCAGTCATTGCACAGAATAGGGAAGCATCCTACTGGATTCTGTGACTATTGTAAAGCTCAAAAGACTGAACACATTCTGATACACTGTGAGAAATATGAGGAGGCTAGAAGGAAGTTGGAAAATCAAGTTGGACAACAAAACATGACAATAGAGTACTTATTGGGGAAATCAACTTATAAAAGTCTAGACTATGTAATTACATTCCTTAAAACTACTGGATTAATTGACAGACAATAATAGTTTTTTTTTATTTAATCTGCTGCTCACACTCCCGTCCAGTAGGTGGCGGTAATGCACCTTTATGCTGGTTTGCCAACCGCCAATAAAACCGACGAAGAAGAAGGAGCGCGCGTGCGATGTGTTTGTGAATGGGATCCTCCGTGTTTTTCTCTCTTGTGTGTTTCGTTGAGTGTAAACGAAGTATTGTCTCGGTGTATTTTATTGTAAAGACGATGCAGGACACTACAGTGTGTGACAGTAAACAGAGTTTACAGGAGGATCAAACCTCCACATAGTCTCTGGATTCTGTCTGCAACGCTGGAGAACAGCAGCAGATCCTGCAGACCAAACTGAAGATGTGTTCAGTTAAACTCATCGACTGCAGGAACCTCATGATGAAGATTAAAACTGAACCCACAGAAATCAAAACTGAACCCACAGAAATCAAAACAGAACCCACAGAAATCAAAACTGAACCCACAGAAATCAAAACTGAACCCACAGAAGAGGAAGATCGCACCGAGGAAGATGATGATTTTATTCCATCAGGTATGTCTCCTTAATTATTGTCGTGTTTTTTTTTTACTTTTAACTGTCATGTGAGCACCTGTTTTGGGTTTTCAGTCACAAACTCACTAATCAAAAGACCCAAAAATGTAAATTTTAAAAGAGTTTAGGCTATATTTAATAAGCTGCTTATTGAGGAACAAGCATGTTGGCTTAGTTCACCCCAAAATGATAATTTTATCACAAATCACTTACGCCTGTGTCGTCCTAAACCACAAGTGCTTCGATTCTCTTCAGAACACATTTTTAGATGTTTAGGATGAAAACCGGGAAACCAGCAAACACAGAACGTTCCCATATGGTATTTGGTTATTTTTTTGGGAACAAAAACCTCCCTGGTAAAAAATGATAGAAACCATCACAGAAATTCTATTGGATGTAATAGTTTTAATGGGATTTTTATTGGTAGTAATGGAAACTATAATGGTCTCTACTGGTATGTGTTGAAATTTGCATTCATTTTTATTGGCAATAACGCAAGAAACGAATGAACATGTGAAATGAGAATAAAGAAAACCCAGCTAACATTTTTTTAATGTTTTTTTAATTTTTCCCCTAACGTTAGTTTTTGGTTCCCATAATATTATTTTTTTAAAGTTTGCTTTTTTTAGCCAGGAAAGTATTCTTTACAGAAATATAACTTTATATTTATGTTAGTTTAACGTTACAGTAACGTTAAAATAATGTTATTTTTAGGTTAGTTTAACATGAAACTAAACTAAAAATAACGTTCCCCTAACGTTATTCTAACGTTATCATAGGTCTGTGTAGGTCTTTAAAAAATAATGTTTTATTACGTTTCCTGTGTTTTGCAAATAACCTTGCCATACTGTACAAAAGCATAATGTAATAGATTAAAGAGAAGCAGACAAGAAATTAAATACAAACATACTATAACATTATTTCTAGCTAGATAATAGATACTAATAGCACAATGCATAGGTTTCTCTGCTTTTCCTGATTTCATCGTGAATATAAATGCCTTTCTTGACGGTGTCCTTAATAATCAAATTAAAGGCGCTGTGACGCCAATTTTTTGTTGACTTTTGAACTGTTTTCAAACAAACGGGCGTAGCTAACTCCTCCCCCTCCCTTCCGTGCTTTCATGAACGCGACCAACCCCCACCCTCAAATCCTTCTTGTCGTTTATTGGCTGAAACACTTTGTTATGGTTTCTGTTTGTAGGTTTGGCCACTTTGTTTTTATTGCAGTTTGTGGAGCCTGGGCTGTCTACAGAGATCGTGTTTTTACAGTTTGATCAGCGGACAGGCAGCGAGCAGATAGTGAGGAGATGTTTGCAGTATGTAACAAAAAATGTTTTATGGTCCAAAACGTGTGAATTCGCTTAGAGCACCTTTAAGCCATTCACACCAGTAGCGCATTATTATGATAATGTATCATTGCTAAGCGCAACCTTACTAATATTGCAGCAGCGTTACACATTTTTATGCCGAAAGAGCCCCCTAGTGGTCGGGAGCGTTTCCGTTTTGGCTTGTTTCCATTGTGTTGTCATTTATTTCATTGTGTTGTCATTTATTTCATTGTGTTGTCATTTATTTCATTGTGTTGTGAGCTTACGTGTGCTTTTCAAATGTTGTGGTATGTGCACCAGCTGGCCACCGTAGTTCAGTACTGCTGCTATCCAACAAATATTGAAGGAAATTGAAAACATCAATAAATCCATCGTATTCTTTATTAGTGCGCAAGTCGTGTGCGCTCCACTTCTGCAGCACGCGCTTCTCTACTCCGCTCCTCCAGCACGCGCTTTCGAACTCGCCTCACGGTCGTTTAATTTTACCCCCATTTATCTAACCTGAGGCACTGAGCACAATATTTTACATCTTTTTTTACTTCTAGCGCAAACACACAGTGTACAGCGCTATCTGTAGGCTTTCATTGATAAACTAAAGCGGCTGGTCACTGCATCTTTCATTAGTTTCATTTTGTGAGCGCATGAAAGTTGTGCGATCTTATTTCATCAATTGTGCTGAAATATCAGAGAAAGCTCTTAAAGCTCCACTGTGTAAGATCTACTCCCATCTAGCGGTGAAAGTCTATATGACAAGCAACTGAATATTACTTTCTAGCCCTCCCCATTCGGAACGCGTTTTAACTCGTACGGTGGCCCGGCCGTGTCATGCCAAGGTTAACATGGCTTCCAGTAGCTACAAAGCAAAAGCAATGAGAAAAAATGAACAATTTGCAATGTCCTTTGCCTGTGATCCATCAAAGCACACAGATTTATGTTTAACATGAAAAAAGTCTGATTGTCATTATATGTCCGCTTAAAATCAAATACAAAAAGCAACCATGACGGGTTTAAATGGACGCAAACTAATATTATGTCAAAGTAGGCTACAATGCTTATGTTTTAAGTAAACGTTACATGTCCGTGTATATGTAAGAGCTTTCTCTCAGATTGGTGAAAAAAGATCGCGCAACTTTCACACGCTTGTAAAATGAAACGAAAGACGCGCAGATCAGACGCTTTTATCAGAGTATTATGTCAGACATTGTCAGAGTACAATGCTTATGTTTTAAGTAAACGTTACATGTCCGTGTATATGTAAGAGCTTTCTCTCATATTGGTGAAAAAAGATCGCGCAACTTTCACTTTATCAAAGTATTATGTCAGACATTATGTCAGAGTACAATGCTTATGTTTTAAGTAAACATGTTACATGTCCGTGTATATGTAAGAGCTTTCTCTCATATTGGTGAAAAAAGATCGCGCAACATTCACACGCTTGTAAAATGAAACGAAAGACGCGCAGATCAGGCGCTTTTATCAATGAAAGGCTAAAAATAGCGCTGTCACCGTGTGTTTGTGCTAGAGGTCAGAAAAGATGAAAACATTTATCTCAGTACCTCAGATTGCATAAATGGGCGGAGAGACGGCGTGTGTCTGTTCAAACACATTAAACCACATGCATGTTTACACTAACAAGTGTTATGCATAATCATGCTAAAGTTAGCCAAGGAACTATAAAACTTCAAGTTTACAACATGGACTGTATAGATGTAAACGAATATGCTGAATTACCTGTGGAGAATATAGAAAGTGCAACTTCAGTGTCCCTTGAGCCCCATCTTGGAAAACTAACTCCAATAGTGACTTTGGTCTTGATGTTTTTCCTGTCACGTTGTCGTTTAAAATCCCCGTTTCGCATCCTTGGCGATTTGTTTTAATGTCCTCGAGAATATGTCTTCAACAGGCTTTCAAATCAAAGCATTAGATCGCAGGTTCATCACGGTGTGCGGTTGTTGTAAAATCCGAAGGATTCAGCTACGCAGGTCACAGGCTGGATACGTCATCAAGCCTGGTTTATTTAAATTAACTGAGCATTACATTCGCAAGTCATACGCATATTACATCAATTTACAATTAACTAAGAATAATTGTCAGCTTTATAATTGTTAATATTCTGAAATAAGACTGTCTTGATGACGTATAGCGCCTACACATGCAACCTCTGGAGGCTTCAGCTATCGGGCAGCGTGAGTGTAGAGTGAACGCGCGAAAGGCGGAGCTTGAATTTCAGGAATGTCCCTCTTCGGCAAATGTATTTCAAAGATGGAGGCACAACATGGATTCAGCCAGAGAGCGCTTCGACGGTATGCATTTTAAATATCAGATTCTACACTTACGAGAATACTTTGATTAGTGGTGGGAAGTAATTACACATGAATGAGCACATACTTTTGAAAGAAAACATGGGTTTTTGTTAAGAATTAACTCAATAAAGTACACAGTAGAGCTTTAAATATTCATGTAAAAAAACACTGTGCAGCATGTTTACTTACAACACAAGCAGCGGACTCTGACATTATATTAGTTTGTGGGAATTTAAACCACCATTACTCCCGCTCGTGTTTAAATTACAGCAGAGAGACTCGCCCACAGTCTCCACAGACCACCCTTACATCATTCAAAAGCATTTCTTTGTTCTGTGAAAAACATTCATATCGGCTGCATATCTGCGGCTTTTACGCCGATACAGATATATCTCATATTGGCCGATAAAATCGGCAAAACGATAAATCATTCGGGGGAGCAAGAGCAACAAGGGAGAATAACTGGATGCGCTGTAGACATAATCGCCAGCGCATCATATTAACATAATTATACTTAAATTTCCCATTTGCACCAGTGCAACCTTTAATTAAACGTAGTTGCATAGGCAGGAAAAATACTCTCAAAATGCGACTCTTTACTCTCAGTCTGGAGCCCTACCCATTATTCAAACATTGTAAACAATACTAATACAGCCTGTATAAATGCGCAAATTACATTCCAGCGTATTCTGTGTCTGTACGCTGACCACTCAGTCAGTAGGAGACGTCAGCAGCATGTGTCGTAGCCTAGTCATGAACGCACACTGAACAACCAAGGAGGAGAAACAATTGAATAAAATCTTTCATATAGTTTTCTTTGAGCACAAAAGTGTTTTTGTCACTTCATCATAATATTATTATTGAACGACTGATATGGCGCATGGAGCTTTTTGGTGATGTGGCCTTCATTATTTTCTGGGCAAAAGAATTGTTAAACTAACTAAAGTTAATAGGACAGACCGAAGACTCCCAGTTTTCATCAAAAATATCTAAAAATGTGTTGTGAAGACAATCGGAGCACTTGGGCGTTTAAAACGACACAGGTGTAAGTGATTAAGATAAAATTAACATTTTAGGGTGAACTATCCCTTTAAAAAAGACTTAATCTCATTCTAGAAGTGTCACCATGCAAAAAGGATTTTGAAAGTCTCTGAAAATAAAAATAATAATAAAAAATATTGTTCCTTTTGACAACTCCTACAAAATAGTGAAATACTCACAAATAATCTTGCATTACATTTATGTTTTGTCATTGATCACTAGTTATGTTGTCTCTATTTTAATAAAATATTAACAAAAATAATAATACAAAATAGCTGGGTATGTTTACAAATGTTGGTTTATTTGATGTGCAATGACCCAGCTGTAATAACAGGACTGACATCTGTCTTCTGTCTATATGTGTGAATCTAGAAAAAGATACAGAATCTCAATTCTTCACCCTTCTTTGTGTAAATAAGAGTGAAAAGACAATTTAATTGTTTCATGTTTCTTTCAGATGTGAAGAGTGGTTCATGTTTGGATATAGAAATAACGTCCTCAACATCAAAAGAGCGACTGACAGCACAAACTCTTTCCTGCATCACCTGTGGAAAGACATTCAGCTCACAGAGACATTTAAAGAGACATGAGAGAAAACACACAGAACAGAAACTCTTCACCAGATCTGAGATCAGCTTTACTACCTTACAAGAGAAGAAACTTCATTCAGAAGACCACAGAGAGAAGAAGAGGAGGAAGAAGAAGAAGCAGTTTCACTGTGAGCAGTGTGGGAAGATTTTTGTCTCTTCATCTAATCTAAATGATCACATGAGGACACACAGTGGTGAAAAGCCTTTCAACTGCAATGAATGTGGAAATTACTTCAGAACTAAACAATATCTTAAAGTTCATCAGAGAGTTCACACCGGTGAAAAACCTTACGAGTGTCCTCACTGTGAGAAGAGATTTAGCCGTAAACGTGGTCTGAAGACACATGTGCTTTTGCACACCAATGAGAGACCGTATCAGTGCAGTGAATGTGGAAAAACCTTTAGGGATTCAGGTTCATTAAAATCACACCAGAATATTCACATTAAAGAGAAACTCTATCAGTGTTCACACTGTGATAAATGTTACGGTCATAAATATCAGCTGATAACTCATCAGAGAGTTCATACTGGAGAGAAACCTTACGCCTGCTCTCACTGTGGGAAGAGTTTTAGTCAACAGTCAAACTTACTTAATCACAAGAGAGTTCATACAGGTGAAAAACCTTTCAAATGCTCTCAGTGTGACAAGATGTTTGCTTATTCAGGTCACTTCAAAGTCCATCAGAGAGTTCATACTGGAGAGAAACCTTATCACTGTAGTCTCTGTGGGAAGAGTTTTGGTCAACAGTCAATCTTAATAATTCACAAGAGAATTCATACAGGTGAAAAACCTTTCAAATGCTCTCAGTGTGACAAGACGTTTGCTCAGTCAAGTTCCTTAAAATACCATCAAAGAGTTCATACTGGAGAGAAACCTTATCATTGTGGTGTCTGTGGGAAGAGTTTTAGTCAACAGACTTCATTACTAAATCACAAGAGACTCGCATGTGTGAGAAAATATTGAGACAGGACACCCCACTACAAACAATTGCACAAAGGCAATATACAGCATTTGCTCACACTATTGTTTTTTTCTACTTTTATTTTCACTTATTTCAAGAACAGAAAGCTGTGGAGCATCTTCGTCACCCTAATGTTTGATTCCTGGTCATTGTTTTCTTCATGTTTCTTCTAAACTTTGTTTGCCATGGTGGATTGGCTACTTTTCTTCACCTATCCTACATTTCTTTTATGGCGCTTTTCCGTTGCATAGTACCTCACGGTTTGGTTTGGGTCGGGTCAGCTTTTGGGAGCTTTTCCACGGGGTGAAGTACCCGATACTTTTTTTTAGTACCACCTCGGTTGGGATTCCAAGCGACCCGAGCTGATACCAAACATGACGCGAAAACACTGTAGATCACTGATTGGTCTGAGAGAATGGTCACTATCAGCGTCATTGCTATAATCTACAAGATTAGCTTTACCTCAGTGCTAGCTTGTTGTCATCTGTTGTCATCTGTGCTCTGCTACAAGTTCCCAAACTCTCTTTAGCAATGAAAAACATCTACAGGTTGAGAATCAAGAACACCATAACAGTTTTTTTTTCAGACTTGCAGTTTGTGGCGGCACATTCGCGACGCGCACGTATGCTTAAATGCAACTTATGAGGCTTAGCGGAGCGTGTTAATTGATGCCACAGGTGTTTGTACAGAAACTGTCATGTGAGACAGAGGTAGTGTTAAATGCGTTGTGAAAACATCCCACTCTGAAGTAATACTAACTCAATGGAAAAGCTTACCAAGCCAAAGTGAAGTGAGCTGACCCGACCTGACTCGCAAATCAGTGCGGCTCTGACGGCGTGGTAGAGTAATAATTTGAATGAGAAATCATTTGTATTGTGTACAGTCAAGGCCAAAAGTTTTGAGAATTACATAAATATTGGAAATTGGAAAAGTTGCTGCTTAAGTTTTTATAATAGCCATTTGCATATACTTCAGAATGTTGAATGAAGAGTGATCAGATGAATTGCATAGTCCTTCTTTGCCATGAAAATTATCTTAATCTCAAAAAAACCTTTCCACTGCATTTCATTGCTGTCATTAAAGGACCTGATGAGATCATTTTAGTAATCGTCTTGTTAACTCAGGTGAGAATGTTGACGAGCACAAGGCTGGAGATCATTATGTCAGGCTGATTGGGTTAGAATGGCAGACTTGACATGTTAAAAGGAGGATGATGCTTGAAATCATTGTTCTTCCATTGTTAACCATGGTGACCTGCAAAGAAACGTGTGCAGCCATCTTTGTGTTGCATAAAAATGGCTTCACAGGCAAGGATCTTGTGGCTACTAAGATTGCACCCAAATCAACAACCTATAGAATCATCAAGAACTTCAAGGTCAAAGTCATATTCTCTGATGAAGCCCCTTTCATTTTGTTTGGGGCATCTGGAAAAAGGCTTGTCAGGAGAAGAAAAGGTGAGAGCTACCATCAGTCCTGTGTCATGCCAACAGTAAAGCATCCTAAAACCATTCATATGTGCATTTGCTTCTCATCCAAGGGAGTAGGCTCACTCACAATTCTGCCCAAAAACACAGCCATGAATAAAGAATGGTACCAAAATACCCTCCAACAGCAACTTCTTCCAACAATCCAACAACAGTTTGGTGAAGAACAATGCATTTTCCAGCACTATGGAGCACCGTGTCATAAGGCAAAGTGATAACTAAGTGGCTCAGGGACCAGAACGTTGAAATTTTGGGTCCATGGTCTGGAAACTCCCCAGATCTTAATCCCATTGAGAACTTGTGGTCAATCCTCAAGAGGCGGGTGGACAAAAAAACCCCACAAATTCTGACAAACTCCAAGAAGTGATTATGAAAGAATGAGTTGTTATCAGTCAGGATTTGGGCCAGAAGTTGATTGAGAGCACGCCCAGTCGAATTGCAGAGGTCCTGAAAAAGAATGGCCAAAACTGCAAATACTGACTCTTTGCATAAATGTCATGTAATTGTCGATAAAAGCCGTTGAAACGTAAGTGCTTGTAATTATATTTCAGTACATCACAGAAACAACTGAAACAAAGATCTAAAAGCAGTTTAGCAGCAAACTTTGTGAAAACTAATATTTATGTAATTCTCAAAACTTTTGGCCACAACACTTTCCAACACGGGTAGCTGAGTATGCTTTGAAAGCTGTTTGTGAGCCGGACACAGAAAAAAGTATACCCGGCCCTTAAGTCTGCTCTCACTGTGGAATAAGCTTCTCTAATCCGTTTTAATTCAGAGATCATCAAAGAGTTCATACTGGAGAGAAACCATAACACAGTAGTGTCTGTGGGAAGAGTTAATCAACAGTCAAACTTTGTATAGCACCAGTGACCTTAATAAGGTTATGACACCAAAAACTGTTTTAACTATTATTAAATAGTAACTAAACCCTAAACCAACTTTTTTAGTTAATGATCTGTAAGAATGGGGCTTTATTATCTGTTCATTGATTTGAGTAACTTTTTTGACATTTGTGTATAAAGTGTTTCAATGCTACAATATATTGCCAGTGGGTGGAGTCAGGCTCTGACCTGGGGCCGGTTGCACCAGCCGATGTAAAAAAGTTGGGTGCAAGTCCTACATTGGGCTTAGCTACGTCCGACATTGTGAAAAATATTTACGCCTGTTGCACCATCTGAAACTACAACCAGACGTAGCTACGCTCAGCGTAAATGATGCACATCCCCACGTATGTGTTTAATAGTGATATTTAAACGCTGCTCGTGTTTACTATGGCAAAAATGGTACACTAATAGATGACATATGAGAGCTTTTCCCATGTTTACCAGTGCACTCTACCTCAAGATGCGTGCGTGCAGACCCATCAAACACATAATAACAGCTCTAGTTTAAAAACAAAATTAAATCAAAGCTTTTAAAAACTTCTACAGTGTCTTTGTAAGTATTTATGGCGGTGAAAGCACGGCGGTCTCTACCATGCATGAAAGCACATTGCGTATCCTGTGCATTAGACGCATTAATTATTTTTATTTTTGCCTTTAGAAACAAAGTAAATACTTATACGCCTTCCCTTGACTAGACGTAAGTTTAAGTCTCAGACGTGCGCTACGGCTAGATGGTGCAACAGGTGTTAAATGTACGTCCGACATGAAGCAAATTTTACATACAAAGTAGGATTAGGACCGGGTTTATGCCCAGCATGTGCAACCGGCCCCAGGGGTTTAGTTACCCTTTAATAGTAAAATAAGAACAAATAATCAAATTATGAGCAATATCGCAGATAAATACAACAGAACAAATGAAATAAAACAGTGCTGTTCAGGTTTTTCAGATTGATCTGACAGTTCTGTATTTTGGAGGTAAGGTGCCAAGCTGGTAAAGGGTGTATGTGTCTGGAGGCAAACATACTGTTCATAACTATATACAATAGTGTTAATTCATGTTGTTTTTCATATTTTATTTACACATTTATAATTTTTTTATCTTTTATAAACTCTTTTGTTATGTGTCAAACTTGTTTATTTTATATTGTGTGCTATGTGATTTTACAAATTGGTTTCAAAGTTTTATGTCATGGGACCACAATGTCATTTATTGTTCATTTAAGAAAGGAACTGTTCAGATTATTCAGTAAATGCTTTGTTCATTTTTACAATGATTATGTCTCCTGACTTCTGCTATAGGCCTATTCTCTCGGCTGGTAAATTCAATTACATAATTATTCAGTATTTTGTCAGTCTTTTTATTCTTTCTAGGAAAGTTAAAAGACCTGTTATTGCATTGAGATCATCTTGACCAGATGCCGGTTTGATATGGTAGCACAATAGAAATGAACTGCAAGAGCTTGTAGAGAGGAGTAAAGACTGCGTAGAGGAACACCACTATATTTTGAGTATTTGTCACAAGGTGACGATCTTTTTGGGCGGAACCAAAAGTTGGGAAAGTTTGGTTCCGCCCGGATGTTTCCGCCCGGACCGGGGAAAGGAAACACCGGACATCTGGCAGCATCGCGAAGGGCTGTAATCAGTAGATTAAGCACAGCTGTGTGTCGTTAAGGAGATCGCCGGGTGATTGGACGACTGGAATACACGGAGGAGCACTTAAAGAGCAGTTAAATCACAGTTGGAGAAGTTTAGTGTGTGCTGAGGAGCGGAGCTGTGCTCGTTGATGAACATTGGTGGCTGTCTGCATTTTTCTCTCTCTCTCTTGGTTGCAGTCTGCGGTGAAAACGCTGGAGTTAAAGGAGAACCCTATGGGTAGAAGAAACATTGGTCTAAGTGGCACATTTAAAGGAGTAAAGCAGGAAGGAAACCGACTTTGTTTTGCAACGTAAACAAAGGCAAACCGCTGTGAGTATCAACTCTTGTGTTGAGCAACTTGTAAAAGCTAACCTGTGCAATTGTTGGATACCTCCAGGAGAAAGAGGGCGGCCCTACCCCTGAAACAGCGTGGTGGGTGAGCTGCAGAAGCATCCATCCAAGCAGCCACAGCAACGAACTACTATTCAGGTCGTATTTCCATCGCCCTTATCCAGCCCAAGCGAAGTGGAGGACGCCGGGCGTCCCTTGTTGTGTACACTGATAGTGTGGTGAGTGAGTCTTTGTAATTAGGAAACTTTTCACGTTGAAGTGGTGCTGTGTATTTGCTGTGGGTTGCTGTGTGTCTTGTCAGACGAAACCCCGCATCATCCATTTTTCACTGAGCAGAGGACGGAGAGGCTAACGACCTCAGGAATTACCAGCTACTATACGCAGTGTGCTGTTTGGAGTGTGAAGTGACGCAGATTAAGAACTGTCAGCGAGTGTGAGTACGACATTGGATGATTTGTATTGGAAACTTACCTGTGTCTGCCCCTGTCGCAGAGTCAGAGGCGAAAGAGTTCCGCCGCCCCGTGGTCTCTACAAAGGGGCGCCCCTGTCCAGTATTCGATCGCCCTATGGGTAGTGAGGATAGGGCAGCGCTCGACCCGCCACCTGTGGAGAAAAAGGAGAACGAGAGTGAACATTAGGAGAACAGACTGTGGAAAGCTATACCTACCAAGAGCTGTAAACAGCAGGACCGGTGAGAAGTGTTCGAAGTCCAAGTTAACAGTGCTTTTGTGTCCCAGCAGCCACCTGTGGAGAAAAAGGAGAACGAGAGTGAACATTAGGAGAACAGACTGTGGAAAGCTATACCTACCACGAGCTGTAAACAGCAGAACCGGTGAGAAGTGTTCGTAGTCCAAGTTAACAGTGCTTTTGTGTCCCAGCGGCCACCTGTGGAGAACGAGGAGCAAGAGGGTGAACGTACGACGGAGAAACGTGAAGGCACGTGGGGCGAAGACCCCCTGCCGAACAGAGAAAGGTACGCAGATAGCGAAAAGTCCACTTACCAGTCACACTGTTTGTACTCTGCCTCCAGGAAGGAAGAAGGAGGGCGCCACGGATAGCAGGGACCAGGCAGGAGTCTGACGCTTCCCTCCCCCCCGGCTTACGGAGGTCTGGACCCCCGTTGCCCCTTTGTCCCTGCCTGCCCGTGGCTGCAGTCTCCCTGGAGGGAGGAGCTAGAGATCCCTTTAGTTTTAATTGCCCTTTCCCCATTTCCCTATTCTTTTAAATATTTAAATAAAGTTTGTTTTATTACGTACCTGCTCTCGTGTTGTCTGGTCATTGGGTTTGCTTTGGGGACCTCCTCGAGGTGGAAGTTGAGAAGGGGCTTGGCTTTAGTCAAACATAGCCAGCCCCTGGGGGTGACAGATTTGCAAGCATGTCACACTTTCACTGCACAGACACCATATACGTGTTCTCCAAATGCTTAAGAGGAGCCTCGCCTAGCCTCTGAAGGAAGTGACTTGTAAGGACTAGTCTTGCCAAGGAAGTATCCTTGACATTGGGAAACAGCCAGAGTTGTAGAGACTTTTAATCCATCAAACGGCTGCGACCTATTTTTTTGTTTAAGGCGCACCATTGAGAAATTAGGGCGCATGTGCAATTGGTCGCGCTTTCGAGCCCTGGCAGGACATTAAACGCGTCTCGTGTCTTTCAGGGATCTTTCCGGTATCTGTGGGAATGCACACACAGATTCCGGCAAGTCATTGGCAGTGTGAATGAACCAAAAATCTAACATTCTCAGAAATATTCCCGGTCCATTTTCAGTAATGTCAGTGTGAAAGGGGCACACTGTCACTGAGACTATGCCTGTGAATACCAGACTAAAGTCTCAAATCTTATTGTGAAATAAAGAGAATCACAATTTGATTAATTTCACTATGATTTCAATCACTGACATGACATTACTCAGTCAATATTAAACATATCAAGTTTATATTTTCGCAGAATGTTCTTTACATTATGTCTACACCTTATCAGCTCTCTATCAAGCTTCAAAGGGGGTCGGAAATGTTCAACCAAATTCGTTGGAATGGGTTTTTTTTGGGGGGGGGGGATAAAGATGTTCCGATGACATTTTTCTCTTCCAGATTCCGATACCTGGGCTCGGGGTATCGTCCGATACGGAGTACAGATACGATACCTGGCTGTGTATCTGTATAATATACAGCTGTACATACTGCTAGCCCTGTATGAATGGATAACTGTTTTATGGTGTGCTTTAGACTTATTCATGTATAAAACATGAACAAATACATACAGTGAACTAGAGTATTTTTATTATCTGAAAGACATTTGACAGTAATATTTATTTATCCTAAGTGAAAATACTGGTATCGGAATCGGAACAACTCTAGGGGGGAATGATGTTGAGATCAAGAGACCTTAGGAGATTATGAGGGAACTGTAGTAATGATATTATAATGCAACTTTAATCATCCAAAAGTTATGGAACCAGCCATATGCTACAATATTAACAAAAAGTTTAATACATGTTGATTTATTTGATTTGCAATGACCCAGTTGTAATAACAGGACTGACACCTGTCTTTTGTCTATATGTGTGAATCTAGAAAAAGATACAGAATCTCAATTCTTCATCCTTCTTTGTGTAAATAAGAGTGAAAAGACAATTAAATTGTTTCATGTTTCTTTCAGATGTTAAGAGTGATTCATGTTTGGATATAGAAATAACGTCCTCAACATCAAAAGAGCGACTGACAGCACAAACTCTTTCCTGCATCACCTGTGGAAAGACATTCAGCTCACAGAGACATTTAGAGAGACATGAGAGAAAACACACAGAACAGAAACTCTTCACCAGATCTGAGATCAGCTTTACTACCTTACAAGAGAAGAAACTTCATTCAGAAGACCACAGAGAGAATAAGAAAAAGAAGAAGAAGCAGTTTCACTGTGAGCAGTGTGGGAAGATTTTTGTCTCTTCCTCTGATCTAAATGTTCACATGAGGACACACAGTGATGAAAAGCCTTTCAACTGCACTGAATGTGGAAAATACTTCACAACCAAACAATATCTTAAAGTTCATCAGAAAGTTCATACAGGAGAAAAACCTTACAAATGCTCTCAGTGTGACAAAACTTTTTCTCAGTCAAGTCACTTGAAAGCACATCAGAGACTTCATACTGGAGAGAAACCTTACGTCTGCGCTCAATGTGGAAAGAGCTTCTCTTATTCATCTCATTTAAGAGTTCATCAGAGAGTTCATACTGGAGAGAAACCTTATCACTGTAGTCTCTGTGGGAACAGTTTTAGTCAAAGGGCTACATTACTAAATCACAAGATAATTCATACAGGTGAAAAACCTTTCAAATGCTCTTAGTGTGACAAGACGTTTGCTCAGTCACGTTGCTTACAAGTCCATCAGGGAGTTCATACTGGAGAGAAACCTCATCACTGCAATGTTTGTGGGAAGAGATTTAATCAACATGAAAATTTATTAAGACACCAGAAAATTCATACAGGTGAAAAACCTTTTAAATGCTCTCAGTGTGACGAGACATTTACTTTTTTAGCTTCCTTAAAAACCCATCAGAGAGTTCATACTGGAGAGAAACCTTATTACTGTATTGTTTGTGGGAAGAGTTTTACTCGCCATGGCAGTTTAGTAACACACCAGAGACTTCATACAGGTGATAAACCTTTCAAATGCTCTCAGTGTGACAAGACATTTGCTTGTTCAAGTAATTTAAAATCCCATCAGAGAGTTCACACAGGAAAGAAACCTTAACACTGTAATGTTTGTGGGAAGAGTTAATCAACAGTCAGTATTTGTTCTTTTGTTCTGATATTTTGAGTAAAGTTTGAAATCATGCCAATTTACTTCCATAGTATTATTTGTTCTTACTATGTGTTGTTTTTTGACAGTTGTTTTATGAGTGAAATACACAGTTAAAAAAGTTACCATGAAAGTACACTAAAAGTTAGTTTCTGTACACTGTACGGTAGTTTTTGTACAGAGATTTGAACCTCACCATGTTTAAGTCAATAAAAAACAGACACCAACAGGGCCGGTGTCTGTAACTTAAGAAAACAAACAACTTCTGATTTCCAACAGATATTTTATCAAAACTTGTTACTACCAAAGACTATAGCATTACAAAACAACACGTTAGTGTAGTGAACAGCATACAACAAAGCATTCCAGATCCCTCCCCGATTGCAACATTTGGACTGAACACTAGCATTCTGAATGACATCTTTATGTGATGTTATGTTTAAATAACGTTATTAACGAATGAATGAATGAATGCATGTTTGATAGAGTAACATTTTGATGTTATACTTTTTAAACTCAGAATAATGCCATTGGTATTTTGGAAAAATAAAGATTGTTTGACATTCAGCTACATGGTCACCGTCATTTCTCTATTATAAGTTTAGGTAACTTGTACGTTTAGATAACAATTACAAAACCAGCAAATTATTGCATGCACATACAGTACAAAGCATGATTATTTATTTAGATTTCAGAACGAGCACATTTCTCATTAATACTAAATATGCTGCGGTTGGCCGCTGATCTGATACTCTAATAAAGATGAATGTATAATAATTGATTAAAAAGCAAAACTATGTACATGCTTAGGACGTTTGCATTGTAATAATGTACAGGGTAACTTCAGATATAAAAACGAAGACTTGTAAAGTGATGTTTTATATCATTAAAATCTGATAACGTCTACCATTGATTTAACATTTGGGTATACCAACATGGCGGGGCGGTGGCTTTACAATCGTGACGTCATGCGCAATCCAGTCATTTATATAGATCAGAAAGACTATAACGGATCATCAGAAAACCAACCAAGTTTCTGAATCTCTCCTTGAGATTTTACAGCTCCTCATTCTGAGTTTGACAACAGAGACTGAACCAGATCGATCACAAGTTTTGAGATTATGTGTCCAGAGACTAAGTGGATCACACCACGTTCCGAGCCTCACGTCCAGAAAGGCAATCAAAGACGTCTGCAAAAAAGGTGGAGCTCATAAGAGCAAACCTTCACTTCAAAGGACCTTCATCTGCGTGTTCCAGATTTGTTAAGGACCTTCTGCACCCACTACAAGACCGCTAGAATTCTCTCGATGCCTATTGGAGATCAGCATTTTCACAGCACTTCATGTTCAAGGCTGTTGAACTGAACCTGACTCTTTCCCCATTGCAGCAAGGAAAAGCTTGACACGTGGCCGACGGGCCACCACCGGACTGCTCATTCGACCGCACAGAATGTAAATATCACACAAACAAATCTTTCCTGAAACCATGGCATTGGTCTATTCTATTACTAACTATTTAACATAGATGCTTCTCAATATTGCATAACTGATTTCTTTAACATTTATCAGATAAAACTTTCATTATTTGGGTTATTAGAAATAAGGGTTTCATCTTAAAAGAAACAGAAACATTCTGCCATGAATTGAACTCAGTCACTTAAATTTTCTATTCTTTGCATTTTAGTTTCTATCTTTTTCTATTATTTAGTATTATTCAGTAGTGTTTTTAGTTTTCTTGTTTATCTTTTGTTAATAAATTCCATTTTATTACCACTGTGTCTTTCTTGTGTTGATAATACAGTTAAAGGGTTCTACAAGCTGGTCAGAATCTCACAAAATCCTTCAGATAATTTAGATGACAAACTCCCTCTAATTTACATATTGTCTTATTTGTTGAATGATCTATTAAGATATCATCATTATTATTGTTAAAGTGAAATTCTTTAGCTGGTGCCGTGAAGTAGAGGAGGGAGGGGTCATCTGACACACGCACACAGTGAAACCTCTAATGTCCTACACCCAGTTGTTGCCTGTGTAAAAATCACAAAATTAATTTGTGCTCATGTCAAAATCACTACACTGTATTTTAAATAATTGGAACAATTTGTTTTCCTGAACATGGATATACCAAACCCAAACTAATTTGACCATTTAAGGTCAATATTTTCCACCCGGAAGCTGTTCTGGTGCTGAAACGGCTGCTTAAAGTCTCACATTGCTAAGCTGAATCAAGGCCCAAATGGGGACAATTTATTTTGAATAGGACCACATTATTATGAGTGAGTATTAGATTGATGTGTGTCTGGGGGTGTTTCTGTAATGTAGTGTCTGCTATACCTGCAAATCATATTAATGTTAAAGCACTGAAAAAAAACTATTCTTTGGAGTGATTAGGCAAGTTAAACTCCAATTCGACCATATTCTTTTCCCAGCTTTGTGCCATCTCAAACAAAAATTGTGTAAAGCAAGAAGGGTGAAATTGCAAATGTAAATACCACGAAAGTCAGCTGTGTGTTCACCGTGGAAATTAGTTATCCTAGCTATATGTACACTATAAGTACCTGTCATTAACCCTCACTTGCGTGTAAGTACTAAATACTTATATTGTACATTTATTTGTAAGTACAGTAGTGCTTCTTGTTACTTACAGTATACCTATAAGTATGTATCTGGTATTACCCAGTACTAGTGGTGGGTTGCTTGACACACTGTCCCGACACACGTAACGAGCTTTCGAAACACTACTGCTTCGAAACAGTGCTCCGGAGCCTTTGTAGTGTTTGTAGTGCTCACTTCATTTCAGGGAAGTTCTCATTTTTCAGCGCTGTTAGATTAAACTAGAAAGCCTAAATGGTATGAACAGTTTGACCCCATGCTGCGCGCGCACCCGAGAGTCATTCAATGGTTACAAACATTGAAGGGGTCTATAGAAAACGTTCTAATTATGTATTTTAGCCCTACAATGTTTTTAAATGTCCTTTTTTGGTTTTTATTTAAGATGTGTTTTTTAAAAGGTTTTAAAATATTGTGCTGCAACATTACCTGTATTACAATGAAAATACAACATTGTGAAAAGTTGTAAAAACTTTTTTGTTTATTTTTAATCTGATCATAGGCTCGTTGTCCTACAATGTCCTATCTTTATGACTTTAAAAGTTTGATGTTTTGTCTTTATTCTTTAGCAATTATTTTCCCACCCCTTCTTTTCATTTAGTCATTATACATAAGTTTGTGATGATTTCTTGCCATAATTGAGACGCCTAGTTGTTTGGCTAAATCCATTGTAAAGCAGTGAGCGTCTTCTGTCTCCAGTACAGCAGGAGGCGCTGCAGCTCTTTAATTCGCAGATAAACTCACTAAAGAAAGAAAGAAAGAGCGCGCGTGTGATGTGTTTGTGTATCCTCAGTGTTTTTCTCTCTTGCGTGTTTCATTGAGTGTAAACAGAGTCTTGTCTCTGTGTATTTAAGTGTTGAGACGATGATGATGAGATGTGATGTAAATGAGTAGGAACTGATCTTTCCATGCTGGATATATTGATGATTTCATCACAGAAATCTCTCAGCTGAAGAAAGAGGTGGCGTTACTGGAGACAAACCTGAGGTCAAGAGGATATTTAGCAATGAATCGAGAGGTTTGTACAGCTTAAACATCATTTACCTGAATCAGACAACATCAAATCATTTCTAATCTTACTGTGTGTGTGTGTGTGTGTGTGTGTGTGTGTGTGCGTGCGTGCGTGCGTGCGTGCGTGCGTGCGTGCGTGCGTGCGTGTGTTGTGTTGTGTTGTGTTGTGTTGTGTTGTCAGGATGTGGATTGTTGTGAATCTTCAGTGTATGTGACTGATGATGGGAGTCTGGATTCAGTGTGGATGAGCAGAGATCAGAGCCGCACACCACAGCCACTGCTGGACTCTAAACTCTCTGAAGAGAAATCCAGACACACACAGGACTCCGATCTCAGTCTGACTTTACTCTGTTATACTGAGTCAAAGCCCACAGACACTCAGGACACTACAGTGTGTGACAGTAAACAGAGCTTACAGGAGGATCAAACCTCCACAGAGTCTCTGGATTCTGTCTGTAACGCTGGAGAACAGCAGCAGATCCTGCAGACCAAACTGAAGATGTATTCAGTTAAACTCATCGACTGCACGAACCTCATGATGAAGATTAAAACTGAGCCCACAGAAATCAAAACTGAACCCACAGAAATCAAAACTGAACCCACAGAAGAGGAAGATTGCACAGAGGAAGATGATGATTTTATTATTACAGGTATGTCTCCTTGATTATAGTTTTTTTTTTTTTTTTTACATTTTTAACCTTAATGTGAGTACCTTTTTTTTAAAGGAGTTTATTATCTTTAATACTTATTGAGCAACAGGCAGGCTTAAACCGTTAGTTCACCCCAAAATCATAATTTTATCATAAATCACTTACCCCTGTGTCGTACTAAACCCCAAGTGCTCCGATTGTGTTCAGAACAAATTTTTGGATATTTTTGATGAAAACTAAGCCCAGCAAACACGGAACGTTCCAAAACTGTGTACACTTATCCCATGACTTTAACCACAACCTGCACAATACTGTGCATTTACAGCACTTTGTTCAAATGCTAACACACAGCTGTCAGAACTGTGAACCCTAAATTCAAAACTTTTCAGCCTTGTGCCTTTCAAACACTGCTGATTGCAATTTCATATATATATATTTTCATATATAATTACTACAGACTACTGAAGCAAATTGCTAATTTTCATTTACCTTAAAGAATTATGAAAAAATCATTTAAAAAAAGTCATGTGATAAATCAATATATAGATAAATCATTCTTTGAAGAAAACTTTACTTTGTATGAAGTCAATGAAATTGTTGAAACTGTAAAGATAAAAAGTTAGTATTTTCTGTATTGGTGTTTGATGTTAGTGTTTTTCCTCTCAGTGTGTTCTGAGTGACAGTGTGTGTTATCTCCGTGAGGGTTGTGTATAGCGTTTGGCTGCACTGAGCTGTTTTGAGTCATGTGTTAAGAGTTGTGCTCAGGTGACTTTTGGTAGTACAGACTGAAGTTAGAGTTTTGCACATGTAGCTCCAGTTGCTCACTGTCGTTTAGCAAACGAAAAAAACTGTAAGGCAACTTGGTAAAGCTCACAGGGCAGTGAAGTAAATGCCCGCTGCTCCGTGTGTGTTCACTACTGCTGAATTGTTAAGGAAATTAAATGAAAACATTAATAAATCTATTGTATTCTTTATTAGAGCGCAAGTTGTGCGCGCTCCACTGCTGCAGTACGTGCTTGCGAACTCGCATAATTTTTACCTCAGAGAAAACATTATTTTACCGATTTCTTTTCTCTCTTTCGTCATTTAGTAACTTAAATATGAGAGAACAAATATACATTTCAGTGGTTTTCGATCGATTTTAACATCTGTATGCAGAGAATATGAAGTTAAAAGATGATTGATGTAAAAACAGAGATAGCTAATGTTTTGGCGGATAGACTGCTGTGGTAAGATTCGTTAAAGTGAATGAAGTGTTTTATTTGTCTCTCTTTAGCTCCGAGACTACATTATTGTAGCCAAATTCTTTTATCTCTTTCTTGCTGTAGTAACGTTCACTTAAATATGTGTGGACAAAAATATATTTTAATGATTTCTGATCAATTTGACATCCCTGGTGAAAAAAACAGCATACCATCAAGACCAGCATATGTTGTGTTTTGGTGCTGGTTTGCTAGTGAACACCAGCTAAACCAGCATCAGCACCAGCTAAATCAGCACCAAACCAGCATTGGCACCAGCTAAACCAGCACCAAACCAATGTTAGCACCAGCATCCCATGCTGGTCATACCAGCAAGACCAGCATATGTTGTGTTTTAGTGCTGGTATGCTGGTGACCACCAGCTAAACCAGCATCAAACCAGCATAGACCAGCATAATTCCCATGCTGGTCCATGCTGGTTTGATGCTGTTTTTTCAGCAGGGATGTCTTATGAAGAGAATATTATGTAGCCTAAGGGAGAAGCTTTTGATATTGTGGTAACACTTTACAATAAGGTTCATTAGTTAACATTAGTTAATGTATTAACTAACATGAACAAACCTTGAGCAATGCATTTGTTACAGTATTTATTTATATTTGTTAACCCTGCTGAAAAAAGCAGCATACCAGCAAAATCAGCATTGTGTTTTGGTGCTGGTTTGCTAGTGAACACCAGCTAAACCAGCATCAGCACCAGCATTCTCACAAGCTAAACCAGCACTAAACCAGCATTGGCACCAGCTAAACCAGCACCAAACCAGCGATAGCACCAGCATCCCATGCTGGTCATACCAGCATATGTTGTGTTTAGTGCTGGTATGCTGGTGACCACCAGCTAAACCAGCATCAAACCAGCATAGACCAGCATAATTCCTATGCTGGTCCATGCTGGTTTGATGCTGTTTTTCAGCAGGGATGTCTTATGAAGAGAATATTATGTAGCATAAGGGAAAAGCTTTTGATATTGTGGTAACACTTTACAATAAGGTTCATTAGTTAATGTATTAACTAACATGAACAAACCATGAGCAATACATTTGTTTTTATTCATATTTGTATTTATTCATATTTGTTAACCCTGCTGATAAAAGCAGCATACCAGCAAAACCAGCATTGTGTTTTGGTGCTGGTTTGCTAGTGAACACCAGCTAAACCAGCATCAGCACCAGCATTCTCACAAGCTAAACCAGCATTACCACCAGCAACAAACCAGCATTAGTACCAGCATCCCATGCTGAAAGACCAGTCATACCAGAAAGACCAGCAATATGTTGTGTTTAGCTGCTGGTATGGTGGTGACCACCAGCATAGACCAGCATAATACCCATGCTGGTTTGATGCTGTTATTTTCAGCAGGGAATCCCTGCATTCAGGCTTTCACGATATAGAGGTAAGGGGAATGTCAGCAGAATGTTGAAGCAACAACATGTTAGCAGATCGTTAGTGCAACGTTCCTCTAACGTTTAGGGATGGGTATCGGTAAGGTTTTAACGGTATTACTACTCTTACTGATATTGCTTAACGGTCTGGTACTTTAACGGTATTCTTATCGGTACTTTGGCCAATGTTAACATTTGATCATGAACCTATGTTCACATGATTAAGTTAATTATATGTGTCTGCATTTCATTATTACAAATTAATTTCTGGATATCATTTCTAAATAATATACATTTATTTGTTAATGCACCAGCGTGAAAGCTGCAGAAAAAAATACTCTAAATAGGATATTTACATGTAGGTTATTTTGTAAACTAACTTAAAGTGCTGTGCATTTAGCCAAATGTTTACATACTGATTTTTCTTAATTTGGGATTTTTAAAAAAAGTAGAAAATATGTTGAATGCCTAACTTCATTTCTCCCAAATGAAATCAACAGAATTTCAATGTAAGGTAAGCAAACCAATTAGGGAGATTGTACATTTAATTTAAATGACGTGAACTACGTTGATTCAACATGATTTTAGCATACATGCTGACAGGCGCGGTGGGCGCGTGCAGCAGGTGCCGCAAATGATGGGTCCTCTGAGGGTTAGACCGTCTCATTTCAGTTCTCTTTGCAGACTTCTGATGCTGCCACCTTGAAAGACAGAGTGCTCGCCTTTTAAGGTTGCATGCTTAGAAGGTCGCAGCCCTTAAATTGCGACAAAGTTTCTGTCTGCACGTAATGCACTTTTGAAAGATGCTTTGACAGATTGCTTGTGTTTTTGCCCTTACATGCAAACATCTTGTTGCACTTACCTGTATGACAACGAACGTTGTCTGCAACAACTCTAGTGAAGTATTAGCACACTTCTGAACGTTTTGCTCTATCCGCCATCGTCACTCTTTGCATTATGTGGGAGTTTTCGTGCTGTTATGCGTGTGCGTACGCCGCGCTCATTGTGTTGTGTGTGCTTAGGACGATTCTAGAGGCCCATAATCTTTTTAAGTCTCCAGCCATTGACTGTACCACATGCACAACTCCCTCAGCTGGGCCCTCTCTCCCTCGCTTCGCCCAGACTCTACTCTGAATTTTTAGCTCGGTCGCGGTGTGAGGAGTGAACTTCAGAAGATATGACATCTGCATATGTGCAGTTTACATAATGTGACGCTGGAGCAGTATAATACAGATATACGTTCCCTGTTTTGTGTTATCATTATGAAGTTAGCTCTTATGCTGTTTTAATTAACATAGCCTGTATGAGTGAATTAACATAAACTAAAAAATTCTATCAGTTACACACACCAACGTTTTGTAAAACAATATGCCAAGGATGCAGGTCAGGACTTACCGGGGTGGGGGCCCCTGGGCTTGAATAAATTTTGGGCCCTACACTCTCAGAATAAAAGGTACAAAAGCTGTCACTGTGACGGTACCCTTTAAATGGGTCCTAATATTTACCATTAGGTACAGATATGGGTACGTTTGTACCCATATGCACTCTTTAGGTACAAAGGTGTACTATTTGAAAGGGTACCCCCCCCCAGTGACAGCTTGTGTAAATTGTGCACATACAGTAAACAAGCTGCTTTCCAGTCACTTTTGCGCCACAAATCCGCGATAATTAGATTTTAATATGATGATCGGATCGCGCAGTGCCGCATGAGGCCAAATTCCAAATAGCCGACTGTATATGAGGTTCAACCCGCCAAAGTTGCAAGTGGAGCATGCGAATGGTGAGTGATTCAGATGTCAATTTCTGAATGAAAGTGTTTCAATTTCAATTTATTTATTTGGATCCCCATTAGCCATTACCAAGGTAGTGGCTATTCTTCCTGGGGTCCAACAAGTAAAAAACAAAGTTACATTATATTACATTAATACATGACAAAAAAAAAAAAAAAAAAAAAAAAAACTAAAATAAAAACAATACAATTAAATATA
The DNA here is from genome assembly GCF_030506205.2 of Paramisgurnus dabryanus. Lineage (NCBI taxonomy): Eukaryota > Metazoa > Chordata > Actinopteri > Cypriniformes > Cobitidae > Paramisgurnus > Paramisgurnus dabryanus. Next base: position 4,251,259 of record NC_133344.1, read on the forward strand.
CAAACCCTATATTCATCAAAAACATCACGATCAGCAATTTATTGAATACTGTACCATTAAATAATTCTTTAAAACTTTTTTAAACCTCATTTTACTTGATAAAACACATGTAATATCCGATGGCAATTCGTTCCATATTTTCATTCCTCTATACACATTACAGTCCGTTGCTTGGCATTAGTTTTTGAAACAGGAAGCAGGAAGTATCCCTTTAATGCATGCCTGGTGTTAAAATTATGACTAACATTACTATACAAGAGTTTAGAGTACAATACATTTGGGTCCCTAGATACTGAAATGTTTCTTATAAAACATAGCAAAGAAAAAATTACCCTATCCTTCACCATTAACCAACCTAAATCTTTGTGCATTCTTATGATATTAACCCTTCTTTTACAGTTCAAAATTAATCGTGCAGCTCTATTTTGTACTAACTGTAATTTTCCTAAATCTTTGCTTAACGCACTTGACCATACCACTGGGCAGTAATCTAAATGAGTAAGAACCATTGTTTGCACAACTAGAGAGATGCAATACTGAGGTAAAAATTTTGCACATCTCTTAATTACTGATAGGCCTCTTCCCATAGCTTTTACCATATTTTCTATGTGTTTCGACCACTTAAGCCTACTGTCTAGAGTAACTCCAAGAAGTCTAACTTCCTCTACCTGTTCTATAGGCACACTCTTTACAGACAAATTTAATTTTGGTTTAGGTTTAAGTTTAGAAGTCGATCCAAACACAATACTTTTAGTTTTTGTCAAATTTAAAACCATCTTATTATTCCTTACCCACTTTACCACTAATTGTAACTCCTCATTTAAATCTTCCGCTAATTTGTCAATTGATGTAGCTGATAAATATAATGTTGTATCATCGGCATACATAACTGCCTTTGCATGCTTTAAAACAAAAGGGAGATCATTGGTAAAAATAGAAAATAATAATGGTCCTAAACAGCTTTCTTGAGGAACACCACATTGTAACTCTTTCACTTTCGAATAACTTCCATTATAAAATACACATTGCCTCCTATTAATCAGATAACTTTTAAACCAATGCACAGTTTGAGAAGTAAATTTAAAATATTTCAATTTTTCTAACAGTAAGTTATGATCCAATACATCAAATGCAGAGCTAAAATCCAACAATACTGTTCCTATTAAATTATTATCATCAATCGATACTAAACAATCATCTGTAATCTGTGTTAATGCTGTTCCTGTTGAATGTCCTACTCTATATGCATGTTGAAAATCAGAGAATAAATTATTCTTCTTAAAAAATAATTGAATCTGTTCACAGACCATTGTTTCAAACACTTTACTAAGAACTGGCAGTAAACTTATTGGTCGACTATTAGCACCACTAAAACTCAGAGCTGCATTTTTCTGTAAAGGAATAACCTTCGCTTCTTTCCAAGCTGAAGGAAAAATTCCTTTATTAATACTTATATTAAAAATGTGGCAAACTGGTTCCGCCAAACAGCTAGCTGCTAATTTTAGAAGACGACCATCTATGTTATCCATTCCTGATGGTTTATCTATATTTATCAATGCTAATTTTTGTTCCACTTGTTGTACATTTATTTTATTCATTTCAAAGCATAGGGCTGGCTTATCACTTGTTATTTTTTCAATTTGCCTTTCACTTGATGGAATATTATCAGTTAACATTTCTTTTCTAAGTTTATGTACTTTATCTATAAAAAATTCATTAAAATAATTTGCAATTTCATCTGATTTAGTTAAAAAAGAATCACCAGTCTCAATAAAAAAAGGAATTTGACCTGATCTCCTACCCATTATTTCATTAAGAATATTCCACAATTTTTTTCCATCATATTTATTTTCACATATTTTTACTTTATAAAATGTCCTTTTCTTTTTCCTGTTAATTTTAGTTACTTGATTACGTAATTTGCAATAAACTTCCCAATCCTGCTTATTCTTCGTCCTATTTGCTATACCCTTTGCCACATCTCTTCCTACCATAATATTCTTCAATTCATCATCGATCCATAGTGCCCTGGTATTCTTCACTGTATGTTTTTTCATAGGAGCATGTTTATCCACCAATGAATAAAATAATCTTTCAAAAGCTGCTAGTGCATCATCAGGATGATCTTCGTTATAAACATCAGCCCAACATATATTATTTACATCTCTACATAATAGTTCCTGACAAAATTTCTTATATGATCTCTTATAGATGACTTTTGGTCTTCCTTTAGGTACCTTTGTTTTTCTAGTAATCGCTATTATATTATGATCACTACATCCAATAGGAACAGATACACCCTTAGAGCACATTTCCATAGCATTGGTATAAATATGATCTATACAAGTAGATGTTCTCTGACCAAGACTATTTACATTGACTCTTGTTGGTTGATCAATAACTTGTGTTAAATTGCATGCATTAATCGTATTCATCACTGTAGTCTTTAAGGGACAAACCTGAGACATCCAATTAATATTTAAATCGCCCATTAAAAAAATTTCATTTCCAGTATCACATACATCATTAATCATATCACACAATTCACTTAAGTAACAACTATTTGCACATGGTGGTCTATAGCAACATCCAACAAATAATGCTTTAACAAATGGTAACTGTACTTGTAGCCACAAAACCTCTACATCTGTAGGCATTAAATCTTGTCTTATCTTTACAGGAATATGACTTTGAATATATATGGCCACCCCTCCACCATATCTATTTCTATCTTTCCTGTAAATATTATAACCATTTATATGTACTACATCATCTGAAAATGTTTGATCAAGATGTGTTTCTGTTACTGCTAGAACATGAATTTTATTTGTAGTTAAGACATCAGATATTTCAACAAGTTTATTCCTAAGACTACAAATATTATTAAAACTGCAAGCAGTGATGGAAGGGCCCTCGCACACATGACACCACCACGCCGTGGCATAAGAATTAAAGGGAACAGTAGTTAATAGGCATTTAAGCATGTAAACATAGGTGAACTATTTAAAAGTGTAGTATAATGTGCCACATTTCATGTTGCTAATTACAAATTACAGTGAGGTAGCATCGTGTAAGATAGCATGAGAGAGGGAGAGAAAGAGAGAGAGACAGAGAGAGAGAGAGAGAGTGAGCGAGTGTGTGTGTGTGTGTGTGTGTGAGTATGAGTGACTACATGTAAATGTTGGCACATAGATGTGTTCAGTCCAGGACTCTTATTGATCATGTAAAATTTAGGGCAGATCTGACTTTGAATAATCAGTGTAAAACATGTTACTTCTTGTTGCCAGCAGGTGGCGCTATGGCCATAAGTGACTATTGGCATGTAGATGTGTTCAGTCCTGGACTCTTGTCAATTATGTAAAGTTTGGGACAGATCAGACATTGCATAATCATTGTAAACATGTCACTTCCTGTTGCCAGCTGGTGGCGCTATAACTATAAGTGACTATTGGCGTGTAGATGTGTTCAGTCCAGGACTCTTATCAATCATGTGGAGTTTGTGACTGATCAGACATTGCATAATTAGTGTAAACATGTCACTTCCTGTTGCCAGCTGGTGGCGCTTTGACCATAAGTGACTATTGAGATGAAGATGTGTTCAGTTCAGGACTCTTATCACTCATGTGAAGTTTGGAACAAATCCGACATTGCATAATCATTGTAAACATGTCACTTCCTGTTGCCAGCTGGTGGCGCTATAACTATAAGTGACTATTGGCGTGTAGATGTGTTCAGTCCAGGACTCTTATCAATCATGTGGAGTTTGTGACTGATCAGACATTGCATAATTAGTGTAAACATGTCACTTCCTGTTGCCAGCTGGTGGCGCTATGACCATAAGTGACTATTGAGATGAAGATGTGTTCAGTTCAGGACTCTTATCACTCATGTGAAGTTTGGAACAAATCCGACATTGCATAATCATTGTAAACATGTCACTTCCTGTTGCCAGCTGGTGGCGCTATAACTATAAGTGACTATTGACATGAAGATGTGTTCAGTTCAGGACTCTTAGCAATCATGTGAAGTTTGGGACAAATCCGACATTGCATTATCATTGTAAACATGTTACTTCCTGTTACCAGCTGGTGGCGCTATGACCATAACTGACTGTTGACATGTAGATGTGTTCAGTCCAGGACTCTTATTAATCATGTGAAGTTAGGGAAAGATCGGACATTGCATAATCAGTGTAAACATGTCACTTCCTGTTGCCAGCTGGTGGCACTATGACCATAAGTGACTATTGACATGTAGATGTGTTCAGGTCAGGACTCTTATTAATCATGTGAAGTTTGGGACAGATCAGACATTGCATAATCCTTGTAAACATGTCACTTCCTGTTGCCAGCTGGTGGCACTATGACCATAAGTGACTATTGACATGTAGATGTGTTCAGGTCAGGACTCTTATCAATCATGTGAAGTTTGGGACAGATCAGACATTGCATAATCTTTGTAAACATGTCACTTCCTGTTGCCAGCTGGTGGCGCTATAACCATAAGTGACTATTGACATGTAGATGTGTTCAGTCCAGGGCTCTTATTAATCATGTGAAGTTTGGGACAGATCAGACATTGCATAATCAGTGTAAACATGTCACTTCCTGTTGCCAGCTGGTGGCACTATAGCCATAAGTGACTTTTGACATGTAGATGTGTTATGTCCAGGACTCTTATTAATCATGTGAAGTTTGGGACAGATCAGACATTGCATAATCATTGTAAACATGTCACTTCCTGTTGCCAGCTGGTGGCGCTATAACCATAAGTGACTATTGACATGTAGATGTGTTCAGTCCAGGACTCTTATTAATCATGTGAAGTTTGGGACAGATCAGACATTGCATAATCCTTGTAAACATGTCACTTCCTGTTGCCAGTTGGTGGCGCTATAACTATAAGTGACTATTGGCGTGTAGATGTGTTCAGTCCAGGACTCTTATCAATCATGTGAAGTTTGGGACAGATCAGACATTGCATAATCCTTGTAAACATGTCACTTCCTGTTGCCAGCTGGTGGCGCTATAACCATAAGTGACTATTGACATGTAGATGTGTTCAGTCCAGGACTCTTATTAATCATGTGAAGTTTGGGACAGATCAGACATTGCATAATCATTGTAAACATGTCACTTGCTGATGCCAGCTGGTGGCGCTATAACCATAAGTGACTATTAACATGTAGATGTGTTAAGGTCAGGACTCTTAGCAATCATGTGAAGTTTGGGACAGATCAGACACTGTATGCCTGAGTTCCAGCAACCTGTTTCATAGCGAAACATCAAACTTTGGCTGGCCGAAACCGACACAAATTTTAATATAGAATCAAATCCTTCGCAATTTAGCCTCACAAAGGCCTTAAGATGAGACTTGCCAAATATGATGATGATCCGACGAAAACTGTAGGAGGAGTTAGTTAAAGTATGACTGCTGGAAATGAGAAAAACTGAGACAAAATCTGAGAAATAATTCAAAATAGCTGACTTCCTGTTTGGTTTAGGGCGTTGCTCCAAGATACTTTTTTGTAGGGCTTGTATTAATACATGAGCATACCGAAATTCGTACATGTAAGTTAAACACAGTCCAAGGGCTGCTTCATTCAATATTTGAAAGTGGCGCTAAAACATGTTCCTTCAGGTTGCCAGCTGGTGGCGCTATGGCTATAAATGAAAATTGTTATGAAGATGTGTTCAGGTCAGGACTCTTAGCAATCATGTGAAATTTGGGACTGATCAGACATTGTATGCATGAGTTCCAGCAACTTCCTGTTTCATTGGAAAACATCAAACTTTGTCGGGCCAGAACCAACACAAATTTTTACGTAGAGTCAAATCCTTCGCAATTTAGCATCACAAAGGCCTTAAGATGACACTCACCAAATATGAAGATGATCCGACGAAAACTGTAGGAGGAGTTAGTTAAAGTATGACGCCTGGAAATGACAAAAACTGCGCCCAAATCACAAAAATAACTCCGAATAGCTGACTTCCAGTTTGGTTTACGGCTTCGCTCCAAGAGACTTTTTTGTAGGTCATGTCATGCTACAGAAGCGTACCGAATTTCGTAATTGTACGTCAAACACAGTCCGAGGGCTGCTTCGTTGAAAATTTGTAGGTGGCGCTATAGAGCCATTTTCCCACGCCTAATTCTAAAGCCTACACCACATGTACATTTTCATCACTCTTGACATCTGTGCAAAATTTCATGAGTTTTCGAGTATGTTTAGGCCCTCTAAAGTCCCGCTGAAATCGGAGAAAAAAAAAAAAAAATAATAACTCCTTGAAGAACAATAGGGTCCTCACACCCCGGTGTGCTCGGGCCCTAAATATGAGCTAATTTTAATCCTTTCCTTGGTAACTTGATTGATACTGACATGATTTATAAAATTGTAAAATAAAAAAATAAATAAATCTTAACTTCATCTAATTTCTACAATCAAGTTTAAGGATGTTTAACTTTGGATGAAGGATATGTGATTAACTTATCATAACGAAGATAAGCTATCTCTCCCCTCTCTCTTGCAGATCTCAATTCTGGCATAAGCTCTTTCCTTCTTAAATGCACATTTTCCGGGAAATCTTCATTCAAGTATATATTTGTGCCTTTTAGGTGTTTTGCCCTCTCCAGCACTGCCTCTTTATCTTTATACTTAAGAAATTTAACCACAATGGGTCTAGGTCTATTAGAATTCCCATTTTCATCCTTCCTATTCTATGTGCTTTCTCCAAGGTAATTTTAGTTTGATCAAGCTGTAGTTTCTCTTGGATCATTTGTTTTACTTTCTCTTCAGATTCACACCATTTCTCATTCTGGGACTCAGGAATTCCTTCCACCACTATATTATTCTGCTTACACTGACCTTCCAAATAATTGGCTTTAGAATCTAATATCAAAAGAGATTCAGCCAATTTATGTATGTCATTTGTATTTGATTTACATTCAGTTGAGCATTCTCTACAGTTAACTTTTAATTCATCAACCTCCTTCTGAGTGAACTGGAGACTTATCTTCAAATCTTGAACCTCCTTCATTAGTTCATCTACTCTCTGATTCATAGAAGTCATAATAATTTGTGTAAAAGTTTTGTAACTGTGTTCTTGTTGCAACATTAATTCTTTATAATGCGCTTTCTCTTGATCAAGCAGCCCTCGTACCTGAGCCAGGGAGATGTTGTCCTCGCTGCTATTATTCGTATTCCTAGGCATGTTGTAAAAGTGTACAGATTATTTTCAGCACCCTTCCAACCGTGAGTTTTTCACTAATTCACTGCACAGCCTCCGCACTGAGTTAGCTGGAAACGTCTTCGTAATCTGGGTATAAACAATCCTCCGCCAAGCGTTTGCGGCCACCTCGCGAAATCACCTGGGAACCCGCCGCTGTCCCAATGCAACGATCCTCCGCCTCAGGTATCCGTGGCTGTCTCGCGGAACCAGCCTGAAACCTCGCTGCGGCCTTGATATCAACAATCCTTCGACTTAGAGTTTACAATCTCCTCGCGGATTTAGCGGAATCTCACCGCTGCCTTGATGCACACAATGCAAACGATTCTCCGCCTTTTTATTACTCCTTTTTTATAGAGCATATGCAACAGCAGTTCTTACTGAAGATTTTCACGCGTTTACCGGTGAAGATCGTGCGGATTTACACTGCAGATCAGATCCCTGCACAACGTGTGTTTGTGTGAATCCCTGCACAACGTGTGTTTGTGTTAAAAGGTTGTTACGTGCTGTTACCTATCCTCGCGCTTTTTTAAGTGGGTATATGGAAATCCTTGACCATTCCTAGTGGGTAGGCTATACTGCGTATACCTGCTTATCACGTAACACTACATGACTGAAGAAACAAACAAACAAGAAAAACAGAGTTACAAGACCATTAGGGGTGTGAAGAGACACTTAATCCACGAGACGAGACGAAACACGAGATTGGGTTCACAAGAATGAGACGAGACGATATTTTTACACTTTTTAAGAAACCCGCAATGATAAAATAAATGAATAAGAAACTGAAATCACATTATTTTTAAATGTTTTAACTAATCAAGGACTGTCCCTAACAATTATTTTGCTAACTGATAATGAAGTAATTTTTTATTTTGGGGTAATAAAAATAGACCCAAGTGAGCAGTAACGAAAATGCAATAAAAATTGGTTCAAATAAAGTATTAAAACCAAGTTACATTAAACAACATTTTGTGGCCCATAAATAAAAAGCATTATGTATGTATTATAACAAATGCCTGCAGGGGGCGATAGAGGACTCGTCTCGCAGACGCTGTCTTCACTTTCACTTTAGACGGAGAGAAACGCTTATTTTAGTCAAACAATGTTTAAATCCATATTAATATTTAATATATGTCAATTTCTTTACACTAGAAATGATACAGTCACTGTCATTTTTTAAACAAGAACATGCAGACATTAAATCATGTAAACTCTGTGTGAGGGTTTAATCTGCTGAGACTTCACATCTGACACTGATCAACAGACAAACACAACGCATGTCAGACTTCACACAAGCTCCCAAAGAACATTATTGGAAACCTAAACAAAAAGCAAACGCATTAAAAGACAAATATAATGCATGCACTGTAAAAAGCTGCATGGAGGTCGCATATGCAGGCTGCATACGTCATCAAGGTTTATTTCAGATCATCAAGTGAGCATTACATTCGCAAGTCGTGAGCATATAACAACAATTTGCGATTAACTAAATAATTAGTAAACTTTATAATTGTTAATAGTCTCTAATAAGATAGTGATGAAGTAAATGCAGTTTAAAAATGCGACCTCCGAAGGATGCAGTCTTTTATTTGAGAAACGGCCAGCACCTCCACAAGAAATCTCGCGAGACACATGTAATCTCGCGAAACACATTTAATCTCGCGAGATCTCGTCACACCCCTAAAGACCATACTTACTCTTGTAATCTTTTTCATTTCACTGAGCGCTTCCTTTTCGTGTTGCTCTTTCTCATTATCTGTAAAGCTCATTCATGACTCTCATTTCATGTATTCGCTATTATACTAGCATCTTTTGGTTTCAAAAGCACTAAACGCAGCGCGTCATATTCAGCACCAAGATGACTGACATATATTAACAAATTAAATGCAGCACCAAACAATTCAGCACCAACCAAATTAAAACGACTGAACAAATCAAACGAACGCAAGCAAGCACGGGGCCCCCTACTGGCCGGGGCCCCTGGGCACAAACCCAATGATAAGTCCGGCCATGCAAGGAAGTATGTTTATGCATTTGAGTGTTGAGTTGATTGTGATAAGACAGAAAAGCAATGAAGGTTAAACTAGTCCAGTAAGTGTATCTATTTTAAAGCTTCTCACCTTGCAACAGCTTAGAAATCAATGGAAATTATGCTGTAATCTGCTTTATTTGTCCTCTAGATTTTAGAATCCCATTGATAAAAACAGTCTAAAGAATCATTTAAGAGTTTACCTTTTTTTTCAAGTTCACTGTTTCCATGATCTTTCGTTATTTTTGCTTTACTGAAGCTACTGGTGTGTAAAACCTGTTATTCACCTAATAAATAATAATAAAAGCTATACAAGCTTATTTAAGGCAGATGGTAAAGATGGAAGATGGTATTTCTAGAAAAATATTGCTATTTTTAAATGTTACAATTTTGTTGGTGTGTAACAGCTCAAGTATAGCATACAGTATAACCTCATTAACTCAACACTCTGGTCCCAGAAAATACTTGTAAAATTGGCAGACAAGCCTCTGCGTGAAAGCTTACACGTCAGGTAAATGGTCTAGGATTGCTCCTGAAAAGAGGACCTAGTAACATTCTGTCACGGTTCGATCCGTGTCATGTTTTGTGTTTGTCTCTGATCCTTGTCACCTGGACTTTCATTGACTGATTACATTAACTCATTACACCTGTTCCTTGTTTGATTGTCTGTGTATTTATACCCTTGTTTTCTGTCATTCACTCACCGGTTCATCGTCGCCTGTTACCTGTTGTGCTCTGTTTTGTTCCAGTTTTACCTGCCTGTTGGTTTGCTCGTGTTTTGTTTGATGTTATTTATTTGAATAAATGTAATTTTGTCCGTAACCTGCATCTGCATCCTCCTTCGTGTTCCTCGCCTTTCGTCCCGAATCCTGACAGATGAACCGGTCATACATGGATGCAGCGGGTTACGCAACGGTGGGGACAAGGTCAGTTCCTGTGACGGTTGAACCTTCTACGTCGGTTCCTGTAGCGGTCGAGCCTTCTGGGTGGATTCCTGTGTTGGTTGAGTCTTCCGAGTCGGCTCCTGTAATGGTCGAATCTTCTACGTCGGTTCCTGTTATGGTCGAACCTTCCAAGTCAGTTCTTCTAATGGTTGAACCTCCTGGGTCGATTCCTGTGATGGTTGAATCTTCGGTTCCCGCGATGGTCGAATCTTCTAAGCTGGTTCCCTCGGTGGTTGAACTCTCTGCCTGGCCCAAGATGGCCGAAGAAGAGCGCTGTTTGGTCCAGTGATGGTCCGTTGTGGATGGACCCGCCCTGAACTTCCGCTCTGCCGGTTCCGCCTGGGCTTCTGAGCCCTCTGTCCCTCCCCCAGATCCGCCCACCTGGACTTGTGTTTTTGTGTTGTGGTGGAGTGTCTGGGAGCCACTCTTTATGGGGGGGCTTATGTCACGCTTCGATCCGTGTCATGTTTTGTGTTTGTCTCTGATCCTTGTCACCTGGACTTTCATTGACTGATTACATTAACTCATTACACCTGTTCCTTGTTTGATTGTCTGTGTATTTATACCCTTGTTTTCTGTCATTCACTCACCGGTTCATCGTCGCCTGTTACCTGTTGTGCTCTGTTTTGTTCCAGTTTTACCTGCCTGTTGGTTTGCTCGTGTTTTGTTTGATGTTATTTATTTGAATAAATGTAATTTTGTCCGTAACCTGCATCTGCATTCTCCTTCGTGTTCCTCGCCTTTCGTCCCGAATCCTGACACATTCCTGTAAAATACCGGAAAGCCCTCAGTGTGAACAAGACGCAGAACCAGTGCCGTAATGGGCGTGTCGTAGTGAGGACGCATGTGTCTTCACAACAATGAATTTAAGATTCAGCTCTTTAAAACGAGGGATTTACATGCAGATCAACATTCACGACAAGAAATGACAGCAAGCTGGACTGAAGCAGATATCATGTAGCTCGCCACTATCCACGCAGAAGTGAGATAATTCACCAGCATAGAACGGCGAGTCAGGCGCTCCTTTATAGTCTTATCATAAACAAAAATGCAGGCGAGTGGTTTCTGGAGAGAGAAATAATGTTTAATAAGCAAACTTAAGACACTGCGGACTGCAGGACTGTAAACATGTCACATGTCTTTCAGGGATCTTTCCGGTATCTGTGGAAATGCACTGTATTTTGTATCACCATAGTCCCTGAACAAATGTGAATGCAGGCAATGGGATTCATGTCGAAAAACATTTCCCCCCATTTTGTGTCACCCCCACTTCTCATCCAAAGTTACACCCTTGGGATAGAGTAGGAGTATTTTGGGAAAATGTCTGCGATTTCGGGGTGTTTTTCAAAATCTGAGCAAAATTTGATCTTAAGTTTGTGCCTCTTTTATTATAGCCTCTTTCAGACAGTAATTCTGGTAAATTACCATGAATTTACCAGAATGAATTTACCAGTAAATACAAAAATGTGCTGTTCACACACACAGTGCCATTCCGTCTTTTTACCAGTAAGACATCATTCACACATCAGTATCAAAATACCAGTAAACTCGGAGAGAAAGCGGAAGTTACCTGTTCCGCACGGCCGGCGAGCTCAGTGTTGTATTTGTAAGCCAAACGGAACCGGAGTTTGTACATTAGGCTTCACAGAGAATGTACTAAGGACGTCGACAATTCGACAAATAGATGGTAAGCTGTTTTAAACAACTTCGGTGAAGAAATGTGGATGTTAACTTAATGCTAAACAGGTTTGCTCGACTAATATAGTATAGTATTGTATATGTATATGTGTTTAATGTCGGTATCGGCCAATTGTTGTCTGTTTAAATCGCTATCAGCAAAAAAAAAACATATCGGTGCATCCCTAGTTCAGATTATTAAACAAAAAAGGAACCAAAAAAATAAACTATTTATCACTGAAGAAGAAATTATCAGTTTGATACCAAATATGAATGGTTTAACGATCATGGATGCCACGTTCGAGTACTCGAGCAATCGAGTACTCATGCCCATCCCTAGTAATGACCCAGCTGTAATTACAGGACTGACATCTGTCTTCTGTCTATATGTGTGAATCTAGAAAAAGATAAAGAATCTCAATTCTTCATCCTTCTTTGTGTAAATAAGAGATAGAGATAAAAGAAAAGACAATTTAATTGTTTCTTGTTTCTTTCAGATGTGAAGAGTGATTCATGTTTGGATATAGAAATAACGTCCTCAACATCAAAAGAGCGACTGACAGCACAAACTCTTTCCTGCATCACCTGTGGAAAGACGTTCAGCTCACAGAGACATTTAGAGAGACATGAGAGAAAACACACAGAACAGAAACTCTTCACCAGATCTGAGATCAGCTTTACTACCTTACAAGAGAAGAAACTTCATTCAGAAGACCACAGAGAGAAGAAGCCGTTTCACTGTGAGCAGTGTGGGACGATATGTGTCTCTTCCTCTGATCTAAATGTTCACATGAGGACACACAGTGGTGAAAAGCCTTTCTACTGCACTGAATGTGGAAATTACTTCAGAACCAAATCCAATCTTAAAGTTCATCAGAGACTTCATACAGGTGAAAAACCTTACAAATGCTCTCAGTGTGACAAGACGTTTGCTCAGTCAAGTTACTTACAAGCCCATCAGAGACTTCATACTGGAGAGAAACCTTACGTCTGTGATCACTGTGGAAAGAGCTTCTCTAATTCATCTAATTTAAGAATTCATCAGAAGGTTCATACTGGAGAGAAATCTCATCACTGCAGTCTCTGTGGGAAGAGTTTTAGTGTTAAGGCTTCATTACTAAATCACAAGAGACTTCATACAGGTGAAAAACCTTTCAAATGCTCTCAGTGTGACAAGACATTTGCTTTGTCACGTTACTTCCAAGCTCATCAAAGAGTTCATTCTGGAGAGAAACCTTATCACTGTAGTGTCTGTGGGAAGAGTTTTAGTGTAAAGGCTACATTATTAAATCACAAGAGAATTCATGAAAAACCTTACAAATGCTCTCAGTGTGGCATGACCTTTGCTCAGTCAGGTTACTTAAAATCCCACCAGAGAGTTCATACTGGAATGAAACCTTATCACTGTAGTGTTTGTGGGAAGAGTTTTACTCGCCATGAAAGTTTAGTATTACACCAGAGACTTCATACAGGTGAAAAACCTTTCAGATGCTCTCAGTGCGACAAGACATTTGCTCTGTCATGTTACTTACAAGCCCATCAGAGAGTTCATACTGGAGAGAAACCTCATCACTGTAGTTTCTGTGGGACGAGTTTTAGACAACAGTATGCCTTAATAATTCACAAGAGAATTCATACAGGTGAAAAACCTTTCAAATGCTCTCAGTGTGACAAGACGTTTGCTCAGTCAGGTCACTTGAAAGCCCATCAGAGACTTCATACAGGTGAAAAACCTTTCAAATGCTCTCAGTGTGATAAGAAGTTTGCTCTGTCATGTTACTTAAAATCCCATCAGAGAGTTCATACTGGAGAGAAACCTTATCACTGTAGTGTCTGTGGGAAGAGTTAATCAACAGTATATGTGATTTCTTAAAAATGTGAGTGTATATGTTATTCTTTTTTAACTGTGTGACTATGAGGTGGTATATGTGATCGACTGCGTCGCGATTATGATGTTATTTGATTATAAGGTGGCTTATGTGATTTCTTAATTATGTGACCATGTGGTGGTTTTCATGCGAATTCCTTAACTAAGGGATTATGAAGTAGTATATGGACTGTGTGACTGAGGCTGTATATGTAACTACTAGGGGTGTAACGGTTCTCTGTAAAGAATCTAATCGTCCCGTCATCCTCCCACGGTTCAGGACGCACGTGCACCGTGGTGCACCGTGTTTGATTCGACCACGCATTTCTAATATAGTTTGGTGAAAAAACAATGCATAAAACTGCTAATGTATGGTTCTGAATAAGCTCGGTTTTGGGTTAGATTTGGCGTTTGCGTTAGTATCTCACTTTAAATATTTGTTTATACTATTTTTTTCTGATTTATTCTTTTATATTTTCTAAACTTTAAACAATTGTCACCTGGCGTTAGGGTTAGAGTTGGGTTTGGATAAGGATGTCATTTCATGTAAATCTAACCCTAAACCGAAGCGACAATGGTAAGAAAATAGGACGTTGAGTAACCAATCCATGAACATGCCACGGAAAAAGACAGTCCGTAGCAGGGCCACGGGAAAATGCGGAGATCCGTGAGAATGCCACGGAAAAATGAGCAAAACATTACGTGACTATCCCACTGAAATTCGTGATGTAGTGTCTGCTATACCTGCAAATCGCATTAATGTTAAAGCCCTGCAAAAAACTTTTCTTTGGAGCGATTAGGCAAGTTCGACCATCCAATTTGACCATCTTCTTTCCCCAGCTTTGTGCCATCTCAAACAAATTTTGTGTAAAGTAAGAAGGGTGAAATTGCAAATTTAAAAACCGTCTCGTGAGAATGCCGCGAAATCAGCTGTGTGTGTTCACCGTGGAAATTAGTTATCCTAGCTATATAAGTATCTGTCATTAACCCACACTTGCCTGTAAGTACTAAATAATTATATTGTACATTCATGACAAGAAGTACAGTATATATATATCCCAAGGGTTTTTCCCTCCTAGGACTTTTTTTATTTCCCCTGGCTAAAAAGTCTGGGTTTTTTTTCCTCCTAGGGGGTTTTTCAACCTGGGGAGGCAGCCTTCTTGGGCTTAACTTGGCACCCTCTTCTATACGTTACATTAGTAATACGCTCGCTTATAATGTTGATTCATAGCCGCAGCAAATTTAGTTGCTTATGCTGTCGTGTATTATGTTTTGCTATCTGTCGATTTTCTGTGCTTTTCACTGCTTCTATTAATGTAAAGCTGCTTTCAAACAATTACCAATTGAAAAGTGCTATATAAATAAAATAGATTTGAAATTTAAATAATTAGCAAGAAAAAGTATGTGAACCCCTAGGAATAAACTGGTTTTCTACTGTGATTTGCCATAAAATGTGATCTGATCCTCATGTTACAACAATAGACAAAGGATAAGTGCATAAGGTGACAACACACAAATAATTCTAGTTTCTTTTTTGAGAACCCCCATTAAACATTCATAGTGCTGGAGGAAAATGTAAGTGAACCCTTGGATTTAACAGCTTGTTGAGCCTCATTTTGCAGCAAATACTTCAAGCAAGCGCTTTCAGTAGTTCTGAATCCGACCTGCGCATCGTTCAGAAGCAATTTTTGCTCATTCCCCTTTACAAAACCGCTTTAACTCAGACACATTTGTAGAATGTCTGGTGTGAACCACTCTCTTGAGGTCATTCCACAGGTTAAGGTAAGGTTTGACTAGGCCACTCCAAATGGCGCATTTTGTATTTCTTAAGCCAGTCTGTAGTGGATTTACTACAATGCTTACGGTCATTGTCCTGTTGCATCAACTAACTTCTACTGAGCTTCAACTGGTGGACAGCCACCCTGACATTATCCTGTAGGATTTTTTTTTTTTTAACTTAATAATTCATTTTACCCTCGATGATAGCAAGTGGTCCAGGCCATGAGGCAGCAAAGCAAGTCCAAATCATGATGTTCCCTCCACCATACTTCACTGTCGGGATGATGTTTTGATGTTGGTAAGCTGTGCCCATTTTGCGCCATAAAATTTTTCCCAAAAAATTAAACTTTTGTTTCATCAATCCATAAAATATTTTCCCAGTAGCACTGGGGTTTGCCAAGGTGCTCTTTTGCAAACTTCAGGCTCACAGCAATGTTTTTCGGGAGAGCAGGGGCTTCCTCCGTGGTGTACTGTCATAGACACCGTGCCTGTCCAAAGACTTGCGTATGGTAGACACAGGAACAGAGTTGTGTGCCCGTTCCAATGATGTCTTCAAGTCTTTAGCTGTTACTCGTGGGTTCTTCTTTACTTCATTGAGTATTCTGCATGGTTTCTTAGGAGTCATCTTGACTGTCCGCCCACTTCAAGGAAGGGTAGCTACAGTATTTAACTGTCTCCATTTATAGACAATTGGTCTAAGTGTAGACTGATGGAGGTCTAAACATTTTGAGATTTGTTTTGTATCCCTTTTCAGCCTTATGGAGTGCAAGAACTCTTGATCTGATATCTTTATAAGAGCATGGTTCAGAAGAGATAATGCTTCTTAAGGACAGAAATCTTAAAATGTGTGAATGTCTTAATATCAATCAAAGTTGCACTAAACCACACATTTAAACTCATTTTATTAATTGGACTCCAGTTTGACAGCTTCTGACAAAAAAAGCTTTCAATAAAGTAATTAGTCCATGGGCTCACTTACATTTTCCTCCAGCACTGTGAATGTTTAATGGGTGTTTCAAAAAAAGACACAAGAAACTGGAATTATTGTTTTCTTGTGAGCTTATGCACATCGTGTTTGCTTATTGTTGTGACCTAGATGAGGATCAGATAACATTTTATGTCAAATCACTGTAGAAAACCAGTTTATTCCTAGGGGTTCACATTCTTTTTTTTTGCCACTGTGTATGTGCATGTGTATTGTTGTTCATTAAATATTAATAATAAAACCATGATGATCATGTTGTTTGAGTGTCAATTAACACTTTGCCGACTCAACCATCACTCAATAAAGAATAAAAATACTTCCTCAATCACAGTACTGTTTGCTGCTTGTAGACGCTGTCTGACTAGATCATTCACGCTAATAATTATTATGGAAAATGCACGAAAGAGAACCTGTTATTCAGTCTGAAGAGTCCCACACAAGTAGTATATGTGAATAAAGTTTCTAATATTCCAACAACACATCTTCAATGCTTCGCCATCTACGTGCAAAACACCCACTAACTGTGCAGACAATACTCCAACTTCAGAGGCCCAGTCTGTACCAACTGAAGGTAACATTTCTTTATCCGAATTATTCAGTTATTAATGATGATAATTACAAAAAAAGTTAAACACTTTTAATAAAAGACAAATAAGTAGTTACAGTTCTGAAAAATGTTTTTTTTTTGCATTTAGGACTGAACCCAAGGCCACATATTTTTCATAGTAGGCCTACACTGTGAACGTGCATTGTGAGTGCACACAGTGTGAATTGACTGCGCACTTCATTTACGAAAAGCTGACGGGTTACTTTTACTCAGTTGGCTAAACACTGCTTATGGGTTCTGCTGATGTGGTCATTGTATTGTGTATCTTTAGGACGGAAGAAAGAGCTTGATGACGCCCTCCTCAACATGATAGTTCAAGATCTCCAGTCTTTCTCTATTGTGGAAGATAATGGTTTCCGAGCTTTAGGCAAGAAGCTGGATCTGACCTGCACCCTCCCATCCAGAAAAACACTCAAGGCAATGATGAGTGAAAAGTATGCAGTGGAGAAAGAAAAGGCAGTGGCAGTGGCACAATTACACTACATCCCTGCTGTCTGTCTCAAGACCTATAGACTTCATCTTACATTCTGATTAAATTATTAAGCTCTCCCAGATATTTCACCTGTTTGCCAAACCCCACCTAGTGGATAATAGCAGAATTATAGATTACCATAAAATCTCATCAGGTAAGTGTTTTCTCTGAAAGCTTGGTGTGATTTTGGAGTCTGACCTTAGTTTCAGTAGTCATGTCAAAGCAATAACTAAATCAGCATATTATCATCTCAAAAATATCGCAAGAATTATATGCTTTGTTTCCAGACAAGACTTAGGGTGTTTTCACACCTAGTTCGTTTGAGCCCTCCAAACGCTCTCAGATCAGTTCAGGGTGTATATGTGAACAAACCAAGTGATCTCAGACCCCCTTAAAAGGACCCAGAAGTGAACCGAACTCAGACCACATCAGGAGGTGGTCTGAGTACGGTTCGCTTTTGGGTTCTTTTGTGGTTCGATTTCTTTTTGATATGTGAAATCAATGAGGTCCCGGTCCGCTTTGCGTGTCTTTTGGACACTGACTACGTTTACATGCAGCCAATAACCCGTTCAAATCTGGAATATTAGCAATAACCCGGACGTCCATGTAAACACCGGCAAAAACACGAATATTACCCCTGGGTTACCCCTTTTCGAAATTTGGTTCATGTAAACGCGTATCGGCATATCCCCATCAAAAGGAACATTGATTGGTGTACTGTGCATGTTCTATTCCCAAGGAATCTTGGTCTTTTGAGTAGAGGAACCTCTTTTATGCGCCAAAAAATCCGCAGGGAGTAGAGGCAAGAATGGCGAGATGCACCACACTTTTAGAGCGAGGAGGAAACCAATTGCAACAACCGCGCTTTTAATGTTAAATTAATATATAGCTATGCCCTTCTTGTTTTTCACATCATACATGTATAATAAAGGCCAAATAGATTGTCAATAGTTATGAGAGTAACTTTTTTTTTTTTTTGTGAATTTGAATTCAAAATGTAATACTATGCTATTCATATTTTGTTAAATACAGTGAATCTGTGAAAAAAGTGAAAGATGACAGAATAACTGTAGCGTCGTCTGCATCTAGATGCAGTTTCTAAATTACTAAAATTACTTTAATTTAACTGATCGACACAAATACAATAACTGATTGCTTACCAGCATTAAAACCACTTAAAATAAAAACGTTAGGTTTTTTCTTTGTATACAGCGTCCGCTCCGTGGATAAGGAAGCTGCAATACCGCCGGTGGCTTTATTATTAACTGACTGAATACTTGACTCACCTGGACATTTAGATATGAAAGTTTATCATCAACAGTACCTGTATGAAACATTATAAACATTGATGATCATCTGCCGACTCGACTGTTTCTGCACGTCCTCCGTCCGCTTAATTAACGGCTTTTCGTTCGATCCACGTGAGCTAAACATTTTTGTCCTGTACTTTTTTACTTGCATGTATTTCTACATATTTTCGGCGAAGTAACACTCAGGATATAATGCAAGTTATTATAGATAGCATATAAGCTTGTTCTGAAAGGATGACAAATTATAAAAATGATCTATCCAGCTTAATGTAGCCAAAATAATGATTTATTCGTTTTCATACTTTATAGATGTTAATTTGTCTACTAATATGTTATTAAAAATGCCATAAATAAATATTAATTGCCTTCTGTAGGCTATTGCATTCTGTTTGATAAAGTTTTGATACTGTTTCATTCAGTTTTGTACATTTAGGTGCATAAATACTGTCTAATTTTAATTTCTTTAAGACACTGTTGTCTTCTGTATTTACCGATGATCTGTAAATTTGCACTTAAAAAACTTCTTGTTACAAAATTGTTCTTCAATTAATTTTTTTTTCAAAAATATATTTAGCTGAAGGCTGGTATAGCTTGTTAATCTTTTTCTCAAAAAAGGAAAGACGTGTAACTTAGCCTACCCTGCTTCTACATCGGTGCAGCTTGTTCTGGATTTAAATAATACTCTTATTTTAGTAAATGAAGGCGGTAAAACCGCATAGCGCACTTGTGAGCCACGCAAAATCACCGCATTTACCTTTTAATCACAGTTTACATCAGGATATTGCCAATTCCATGTATACAGGGGTATCTCTCTCTGCTCACGCATGTAAACGGGTTATTCCGAATGTTTCAGAAACCCGACCTTAACCTGACCATAACCCGAATATTTTTACAGCATGTAAACGTAGTCACTGTATCAAAATCGCTCCACAGAAAGCTGGGATCCGAGTTCTTATGAAGTTGTGATGTGAACAAGAAAAGGTTTGAGATCACTTCAGTTCTGAAGAGGACCAAAAAATATATTGTGAACACCAAAAGGACTGAGGTCACATTCAGCTAGTTCCTTTTCTGGTTCACTTTAAGTGAACTGGGTTTGGTTCTTTTAAAATAAACTATATGTGAAAACACCCTTAGAGAAACTTGTGCATGCTTTCATCACCAGCAGGGTGGATTATTGTAATGGCCTCCTCACTAGCCTTCCCAAAAAGACCATAAGACAGCTCCAGCTCATTCAGAACGCTGCTGCCAGGATTCTGAGCAGAACCAGAAAATATGAACATATCACACAGTCCTCAGGTCTCTACACTGGCTCCCAGTTAAATTTAGGATTGATTTTAAAGTATTATTAATGGTATATAAATCACTCAATGGACTAGGACCTCAATACATTGCTGATATGCTCATTGAATATAAACCCAACAGATCATTCAGATCATTAGGATCACATCAGCTAGAAATACCAAGGGTTCACTCAAAGCAAGGAGAGTCAGCTTTTACCTATTATGCCAGTCGCAGCTGAAACCAGCTTCCAGAAGAGATCAGATGTGCTCCGACAGTAGTCACATTCAAATCCAGACTCAAAACACATTTGTTTAGATTTGCATTTACTGAATGAGCACTATGCTGCGTCCGAACTGATTGCACTATATTTCATATGCACTATTTTAATTCTTTTTTATTTCTCTTGATTTTATTCTTATTTTTAACGGTTTTATACTTTTTATTCTTTTTTACACATTATTTTTTTTTATTAAAATTACATTTATTTTCTTTTAATTGATATTTTAAATTCATGTATCTTTGATTTTTGTGTTTTCTCATTTCTATGTAAAGCACTTTAAATGACCTCTGTGTATGAAATGTGCTATACAAATAAACTTGCCTTGCCTTGCCTTGCCTTAAATGACTACATAACTCGTCAATGGTGAGGAAACGGTTATATCATAAATATGTGGGCATGATTTTAAAGGATAACATTAAATGTTTACACGTTAACACATCTGGCTCATTAAAAGTAGCTATCATTTTAGATATCAGCTAAATAAAGGCCAATGAATCTTAATGAAACATCACCTACCTTGTCCAATTTCATGTGGTTGATGTCCTCTTATGGTTGTAACGTTAGAAACTCCTAAAGATCGTTCTCCATCGCAGAGCTTTATGTGGTGTTTAATCACATGGAAGTTTGTTTTATAATCCTTTAATAACAGTAGTTATATCTATAAACAGCGGACATCCATAATGCCATTGCCTAATAAACTGCCTCAGGTGACACTGTTCTGTGGTTACTCATAAGAACACAAGGTTTGCAAAAAAATACATACATATATATATATTCATCATGTTTGAGAGCAAAACCAAGTAACATTGTCCTGATAATGTAAGTGTGTTCCTGCAAGTTCCTGTCTCTCATCTTAAAATGAAAGAAATTAGCCAGGTAACTGTGACCCTGGTACCTTTTGTTTTATTGTTTGAGTTGATGGCCATTTGTTTATGTTTGGGCCATGGGTCTGAATCAAAGTGCTGTTGTGTTTTGAATAACACTTCGGATAAAGGGACACAACACAGGTCATGAGCATTACTGTCCTGCCTAATATTTATGTGATTTATTATACTAAAGAGTACATGAGTACAACACACTGTACTAATACAGTGCCATAATATCTTCATCCAAAATAAGGACACTTGAGTAATTTGATTTGTACATTTGACTGCATTCTTTTTCATTTCTGAATTTTTACTTCAAGTATTTAATAACAGATTGATAAAACTATTGGAAAAACTGGAATGGTATTTACTATTATGTGACAATTTCTTATCTTTTGTTATTACTGTATTAGTTGAATGGTGATTTAAGCTTTGCTTAACTTACAGGCTGTGGCTCAATGGCACTATTTTGATGTATTATTTATATAAATATTTAGCCTACATGCTCATTTCTTATTCAGTATATGATATGGGTTGAGGGTGGTGGGGGGGGCACATATATTTTTTTTCAGGGGACCCAGAATTCTCTAGCTACGGCCATGATTTTGGTCATTATGTTCTTTTAACGTTTTATTCTAAGGTGGTTATTTTAACACATTTTAACACAAAACGTCTCACAAATGTTGCATTTTGGTCAGGTTTTGTTTTCATAGTGAACAGATGTGATTTACGTTTTTTTTTACTTCATAGAGAAAACGTGCCAAAATTAGGTATTTCAAAATGTTTTTAAAATGTCCTTTTTTGTTTTTTTAGGGTGTGGTTTTAAAAAGTTTTTAAAATGTTGTGGCACACATGCCCATAAAAAATATAACGTTGTGAAAACTTTGTGTTTGTATTTTTAATCTGATCATAATCTCTTTGTCCTACTATATCCTTTATGACCTTAAAAGCTTGATGTTTTGTCTTTATTCTTCAGCAATTATTTTACCACTCTTTTTTTCATTTAGTTATTACTTTATACAATAGTTTGTGGTGATTTCTGGCAAGAATTAAGACGCATTTTGTTAAATCCATTGTAAAGCAGTGAGCGTCTTCTCTCTCCAGTACAGCAGGAGGCGCTGCAGCTCTTTAGTCCGCAGATAAACTCACTAAAGAAAGAGCGCGCGTGTGATGTGTTTGTGTATCCTCAGTGTTTTTCCTTCTTGCGTGTTTCATTGAGTCTAAACAGAGTCTTGTCTCTGTGTATTTTAGATTTGAGACGTTGATGTTGAGGTGTGCTGTAAATGAGTAGGAACTGATCTGTCCATGCTGGATATATTGATGATTTCATCACAGAAATCTCTCAGCTGAAGAAAGAGGTGGCGTTACTGGAGACAAAGCTGAGGTCAAGAGGAGATTTAGCAATGAAACGAGAGGTTTGTACAGCTTAAACATCATTTTCCTGAATCAGACAACATCGAATCATTTCTAATCTTACTGTCTGTGTGTGTTGTGTTGTCAGGATGTGGATTGTTGTGAATCTTCAGTGTATGTGACTGATGATGGGAGTCCGGATTCAGTGTGGATGAGCAGAGATCAGAGCCGCACACCACAGCCACTGCTGGACTCTAAACTCTCTGAAGAGAAATCCAGACACACACAGGACTCTGATCTCAGTCTGACTTTACTCTGTTATACTGAGTCAAAGCCCACAGACGCTCAGGACACTACAGTGTGTGACAGTAAACAGAGCTTACAGGAGGATCAAACCTCCACAGAGTCTCTGGATTCTGTCTGTAACGCTGGAGAACAGCAGCAGATCCTGCAGACCAAACTGAAGATGTGTTCAGTTAAACTCATCGACTGCACGAACCTCATGATGAAGATTAAAACTGAACCCACAGAAATCAAAACTGAACCCACAGAAAGCAAAACTGAACCCACAGAAATCAAAACTGAACCCACAGAAAGCAAAACTGAACCCACAGAAAGCAAAACTGAACCCACAGAAAGCAAAACTGAACCCACAGAAAGCAAAACTGAACCCACAGAAAGCAAAACTGAACCCACAGAAAGCAAAACTGAACCCACAGAAAGCAAAACTGAACCCACAGAAAGCAAAACTGAACCCACAGAAATCAAAACTGAACCCACAGAAGAGGAAGATCGCACTGATGAAGATGATGCTTTTGTTCCATCAGGTATGTCTCCTTATAATTATTGTCGTGTTTATTTTACACTTTTAACTGTCATGTGAGCACCTGTTTTGGGTTTTCAGTCACAAACTCACTAATCAAAAGACCCAAAAATGTAAATTTTAAAGGAGTTTAGGCTATATTTAATAAGCTACTTATTGAGGAACATGCTGGCTTAGTTCACACCTAAATGAAAATTTGATCATAAATCACTTACGCCTGTGTCGTCCTAAACCCCCAAGTGCTTTGATTCTCTTCAGAACACAATTTTAGATATTTTTGATGAAAACCGGTAGCCCAGTAAACAAAGAACGTTCCCATATGGTATTTGGTTAGTTTTTTTGGGAACCAAAACCTCCCTGCTAAAAAATCGATAGAAATCATCACAGAAATTCTATTGGATTTTAGTTTTAATTGGATTTTTATTGGTTGTAATGGAAACTATAATGGTCTCTACTGGTATGTGTTGCGTTATTGGATCATTTTTGTGCTGATAAAAATGAATGCAAATTTCAAGAAACGAACCAACATGTGAAATAAGAATAAAGAAAACCCAAAACTTTTTCCTAACGTTCGTTTTTGGTTTCCATAATGTTATTTTTTTAAGGTTTGTTTTTTGTTAACCAGGAAAGTTTTCTTTAAAGAAATAGAACTTTATATTTAGGTTAATTTAACGTTCCCCTAACGTTATTCTAACGTTATCAAAGGTCTACCGGTATAGGTCTTTAAAATGTTTTTTTTTTTTACTTTTCCTGTGTTTTGCAAATAACCATGCCATACTGTACAAATGCATAATCTAACAGATTAAAGAGAAGCAGACAAGAAATTAAATACAAACATACTATAAAATAATTTAAAGTGCCCATATTATGAAAAACTCACTTTTTCTGGGTTTTGGGGTGTTCATTTGTGTCTCTGATGCTCCCACACGCATACAAACTTGGAAAAAAATCCATCCATGCTGTTCTGAGTGAGATACAGGTTTCTGAATGTCCTCTGCCTTGAGTCTCAGATTGCGCTAGTTAAAACTCAGCTCCGTTGTGACGTAACAAACCGTTTTGTCACATTCAGTTTGAATTTTCCCGTCCACCACCCCACTCGCAGGTCTCCACCCACCAGGTAGCTAGAGAGCACAGAGCAGTCACACCCTCTATGCTGTTATCATGTCTCACGGAAATAACAGCAATTTGGATATTACAGAGCCATGGATATGGCTCTGGATATTATGGATTATACTCCCGCCTACTTTTAAAAGCAAAGTTTTAACGCGTGGTTATTGGAACCCTGAGTAATCTTATATACAGTGTGTTACCGAAATGTGATGTACCAACAGACTATCACAGACTATAACAGACGGTCACTATGTATCTATATTTCACGGATTATACGCATTTGTGGACAAAAATGGTCATTGAATGTATTTTATTGGACTTTCATGGATCATTCACACATCTGAAACCGGTAAGAAGTCACGTTATATTTTGCATGTTGTCATCTTCGGTCACAAAATACAACATTATGGCGCTTTTCCATTGCATAGTACCCCACGGTTTAGTTTAGTTTGGGTCGGGTCAGCTTACTTTTGGGAGCTTTTCAATTGGGTGCAGTACGTAGTACCCGATACTTTTTTTCGTACCACCTCGGTTGGGGTTCCAAGCGACCCGAGCTGATACCAAACGTGACGCGAAAACACTGTAGATCACTGATTGGTCTGAGAGAATCGTCACGTCATCGCTATAATGTAAATATTAGCTTTAGCTTACTGCTAGCTTGTGCTGTCTCAAGCAAACATGTTGTTATCTGTGTTCTGCTATAAGTTTCCAAACACCCTTTTAGCGATGAAAAACATCCGCAGGTTGAGAATCCGGGACACCATAACAGTTTTTTCCAGACTTACAGTTTGTGGCGGCACATTCGCGACGTGCACGTCCGCATTATATATGCTTATATGCAACTTGAATGAGGCTCAGCGGAGCGCCGTCGACTGACGCCACGGGTCGGGTGTTTGAACAGAAACTGTCATGTGAGACAGAGGTAGTTATAAACGCGATGTGCAAACATCTATTTGTGGTGGCCAATTTTAATTTTGTGGCAGACTGAGAAATAAATGAATGTATGGGAATGTACAACAACGCTCTCACGTGTATGATGTCACAGCAGTAGGCAGCGTAAATATAACGACACGCCTATAATCCCTCCCACTCCGAAGTGATACTAAACTCGATGGAAAAGCTTACCACGCCAAAGTGAGGTGAGCTGACCCGACCCAAACTAAACTAAACCGTGGGGTACTATGCAATGGAAAAGCGCCATTAGAGCATCTATATCTCAAAACAGAGATCATACATTGATCCTAATCCCGTAAATTATACCTTTTAAATGTATAGTGATGTTAAAATTGTTTAAGTTAGGCTATATAGATATTTTTGCAGGCTAGATAGTTTGCAGCGTGGTTTCGAAAGTAAAAAAAAAATTTAACGGCTTTATTTTACAATTCTACTTAGTAGACTTAAGAACTTAGTAATAGTGCTTTGCCAAACTAAAAGTGTTTTGCCAAACTAACTGAGACCGGGCCTTACCGCCCCGGCTTTTCTGACGAGGCTAACCCCCGAGCCTCTAATAACTGTTACGGTCCGGACCTCCCGCTAGCTTCTAGCAATTAGCACCCGGTCTACAAGCAGTATACATCCCCCGCCGGGTCTTAATTTCTGTAATTTGCGAAAATAATGCGTTTGAAAATGTTTTATAACTGGAATATGTTAGTATTGTCCAGGGAAAACGCATTTATTGTTGAAACTCCTACATCACAATTTACTCTGGAATCATTGTGTGTAATGAGTTTCTTCTCCTGTAGTGTAACGCTACTTATTAGTGATACTTTTCTGCTTGATTTGTCTGTTGGCAACATAAATCGTTAATAATATATAAAATAATAACACAGTATGGTCTGTACTGCTCACGATATCACTATGCACACGCACATGAGGTTAGTAGTGGGGCGTGATCAAAGGAGCAGCAGCTCATAAATATGTAAGGCTAGCTCAAAACGGCACAATCTGAACTGCACTGAAACAGAGGCTACTAGAGATGGATAACAATCTTTTCCTACAAGCTATTTCGAGCAAACAACTTTTGAAACATGCTTTACGAAACTCATAAACCTATTTAACTTGTGGAAAAGCTGTCATAATATGGGCACTTTAATTATAGTTTATGAACTTATAATTGTTAAATGCAAAATCCTGTTCTTCTTTTCTAGTGAAAGATTTCTGTTCTTTCCATCTGTTCAGTAGTAAAATGTCTAAAGACTAGGACATTATGCAAAGTCCTACCAGATAAGATAAAGGGGGGCTAGTGAATGATGAACAAGTGGAAAAACTTAGTAAACGGTAAAGTTTCACTGAGAACAAAAACATTTCTTCTATTTGACCAGATGTGCTTCAACCGATATGTTTCTTAGTCATTGATAAATTGAAGGTTTATTTTCTAAGTGACGCTGGAACTAAGATGAGATCTTTGGATCATGGGCGGAGATGGGATGATTTTCAGTATCTTACTATAAATATGTGCTCAACCTTGTGAACGGGGCTCTCATTTTAACTTCTGACACCAGGGAGTGGGAGCCTATTCTGCAGAATATATTAAATTCAGACAAAGAAAATTCTGTTGACAGTGTGTCTGTGTGATTATGGATCACTCTTTGATGGTATTATTTGATGCGGCTAAAATTCCACGACATGTCTTTGAACAGCCACACAAGTTCGCCTTTTCTCCCCCAATTTATCTAACCTGAGGCACTGAGCACAATATTTTACATCTTTTCTGACTTCTAGCGCAAACACACAGTGTACAGCGCTATCTTTAGGCTTTCATTGATAAAACTAAAGCGGCTGATCTCCACGTCTTTCATTAGTTTCATTTTGCGAGCGCGTAAAAGTTGTGCGATCTTATTTCATCAATTGTGCTTAAATATCAGAGAAAGCTCTTAAATATTCATGTAAAAAACACTGTGCAGCATGTTTACTTAAAACACAAGCAGCGGACTCTGACATTATATTAGTTTGTGGCAATTTAAACCGTCATTACGCCCGCTTGTGTTTAAATGACAGGAGAGAAACTCGCCCACAGTCTCCACAGACCACCCTTACATCATTCAAAAGCATTTCTTTGTTCTGTGAAAAACTTTCATATCGGCTGCATATCTGCGGCTTTTACGCTGATACAGATATATCTGGGACATGCTCATATGGGCCGATAAAATCGGCAAAGCAATAAATCGCTCGGGGGAGGGGCAGCAACAAGGGAGAGTGACTGGATGCACTGTAGACGTAATCGCCAGCGCATCATATTAACATAATTATATTTCAATTTCCCAGTCGCGCCAGTGCGACCTTTAATAAAACGTAGTTGCATAGGCAGGAAAAATACTCTCAAAATGCCTCTCTTTACTCTCAGTCTGGAGATCTACCCATTATTCAAACATTGTAAACAATACTAAAACAGCCTGTATAAATGCACAAATTACTTGCCAGCGTTTTCTGTGTCTGTACGCTGACCACTCCGTCAGTAGGAGACGTCAGCAGCATGTGTCGTAGCCTAGTCATGAACTCACACTGAACAACCAAGGAGGAGAAACAAGTGAATAAAATCTTTCATATAGTTTTCTTTGAGCACAAAAGTGTTTTCGTCACTTCATCATAATATTATTATTGAAAGACTGATATGGTGCATGGACCTTTTTGGTGATGTCCTTCATTATTTTCTGGGAAAAAGAATTGTGAAACTAACTAAAGTTAATGGGACAGACAGAAGACTCACAGTTTTCATCAAAAATATCTAAAAATGTGTTGTGAAGACATTCGGAGCACTTGGGGGTTTTGAACGACACAGGTGTAAATGATTTATGATAAAATTAACATTTCAGGGTGAACTATCCCTTTAAAAAAGACTTAATCTTATTCTAGAAGTGTCACCATGTAATGCAAAAAGGATTGTGAAAGTCTCTGAAAATAAACATAATAATAAAAAAATTGCTCCATTTGACAACTCCTACAAAATAGTGGAATACTCACAAATAATCATGCATTACATTTATGTTTTGTCATTGATCACTAGTTATGTTGTCTCTATTTAAATAAAATATTAAATAACATATTAACAAAAATAATAATACAAAATAGCTGGATATGTTTACAAATGTTGGTTTATTTGATGTGCAATGACCCAGCTGTAATAGCAGGACTGACACCTGTCTTCTGTCTATATGTGTGAATCTAGAAAAAGATACAGAATCTCAATTCTTCATCCTTCTTTGTGTAAATAAGAGTGAAAAGACAATTTAATTGTTTCGTGTTTCTTTCAGATGTGAAGAGTGATTCATGTTTGAATATAGAAATAACGTCCTTAACATCAAAAGAGCGACTGACAGCACAAACTCTTTCCTGCATCACCTGTGGAAAGACATTCAGCTCACAGAGACTTTTAGAGAGACATGAGAGAAAACACACAGAACAGAAACTCTTCACCAGATCTGAGATCAGCTTTACTACCTTACAAGAGAAGAAACTTCATTCAGAAGACCACAGAGAGAAGAAGAAGAAGAAGCAGTTTCACTGTGAGCAGTGTGGGAGGATTTTTGGCTCTTCCTCTAATCTAAATGTTCACATGAGGACACACAGTGGTGAAAAGCCTTTCAACTGCACTGAATGTGGAAATTCCTTCAAAAACAAACAACATCTTAAAATTCACCAGAGAGTTCACACAGGAGAAAAACCTTACGAGTGTCCTAACTGTGAGAAGAGATTTAGCTGTAAATATAATCTGAAGAGACATGTGCTTTCACACACCAATGAGAGACCGTATCAGTGCAGTGAATGTGGAAAAACCTTTAGGGATTCAGGTTCATTAAAAAAACACCAGAATACTCACATTAAAGAGAAACTCTATCAGTGTTCACACTGTGATAAACGTTTCTTTTATAAATATCAGCTGATAGTCCATCAGAGAATTCACACTGGAGAGAAACCTTACAAATGCTCTCAGTGTGGAAAGAGCTGCACTAGTTCATCTAAATTCAGAGATCATCAGAGAGTTCATACTGGAGAGAAACCTTACGCCTGCTCTCACTGTCGAAAGAGCTTCTCTACTTCATCTAAATTAATAGTTCATCAGAGAGTTCATACTGGAGAGAAACCTCATCACTGTAATGTTTGCGGGAAAAGTTTTAGTCAACAAACTACATTACTGTGTCACAAGAGACTTCATACAGGTGAAAAACCTTACAAATGCTCTCAGTGTGACAAGACGTTTGCTCAGTCAAGTTCCTTAAAATACCATCAGAGAGTTCATACTGGAGAGAAACCTTATCACTGTAGTGTCTGTGGGAAGAGTTTTAGTCACGGGTCTTCTTTACTAAAGCACAAGAGGATTCATAAATGCAATCCACCGTGCCATTTGCCGTTGCCAGTTATAGGTCTCATCACTGTAGTGTCTATAGGTCAAACAAGAAGCAATATCTAAACATGACTCAAAAGCGCATGCATTTTCTCTGGGCCAAGGCTCTTTTTGGAAAACTGGGACGCAATTTCATCTGGACTAAAGAGGACAAGGACATCCCAAGTTGTTATTAGTGCTCATTTAAGAAACCTGCATCTCTGATGGTTTGGGGCTGCATGAGTGTGTGTGGCATGGGCAGCTTACACATCTGGAAAGGCACCATCAATGCTGAAAGGTTTATCCAAGTTGTAGAACAACATATGCTCCCATTCAGACGTCGTCTCTTTAGAGAAAACCTTGCATTTTCCAACATGACAATGCCAGACTACATACTGCAACTATTACAACATCAAGACTGCGTAGAAGAAGGATCTGAGAACAGTAGACAGTTCAGCAACTAGAAGCCTATTTTAGACAAGAATGGGACAACATTTCTATTCCTAAACATTGGTCCTCCTCCAGCTGTTCCTTATATGTACATTTAACTTTCCGGCCTCTTATTGCTACCTGTCCCAACTTTTTTTGGAATGTGTAGCTCTCATGAAATCCAAAATGAGACCATATTTGGCATGACATTTCAAAATGTCTCACTTTCAACATTTGATATGTTATCTTTATTCTATTGTGAATCAAATATAAGTTTATGAGATTTGTAAATTATTCCATTCCTTTTTTACTCCCAATTTCTACAGTGTCCCAACTTTTTCTGATTTAGGGTTGTACAACAACGCCCTCACTTGTATGATGTCACAGCAGTAGGCAGCGCAAATATAACGACATGCCTGTAATCCCTCCCACTCTGAAGTAATACTACCTCGATTGGAAAAGTTATCCAAGCCAAAGTGAAGTGAGCTGACCCGACCTGACTCGCAAATCAGTACGGCTCTGACGGTCGAGGCGAGCTTGCTCAGGAATGGCAGCAGGCATGTGTGAGCGCATCTGCATGCACAGTGAGGCGAAGACTTTTGGAAGATGGCCTGGTGTCAAGAAGGGCAGCAAAGAAGCCACTTCTCTCCAAAAAAAAACATCAGGGACAGCTTGATCGTCTGCAGAAAATATAGTGAATGGACTCCTGAGGACTGGGGCAAAGTCATATCCTCAGATGAAGCCCCTTTCCGTTTGTTTGGGGCATCTGGAAGGTGAGCGCTACCATCAGTCCTGTGTCATGCCAACAGTAAAGAATCCTGAGACTTTTCATGTGTGCGGTTGCTTCTCATCCAAGGGAGTAGGCTCACTCACAATTCTGCCCAAAAACCCAGCCATGAATAAAGAATTGTACCAAAAATCCCTCCAACAGCAACTTCTTCCAACAATCCAACAACAGTTTGGTGAAGGACAATGCATTTTCCAGCACTATGGAGCACCGTGCCATAAGGCAAAAGTGATAACTAAGTGGCTCGGGGACCAGAACGTTAAAATTTTGGGTCCATGGCCTGGAACCTCCCCAGATCTTAATCATGTTGAGAACTTGTGGTCAATCCTCAAGATGCGGGTGGACAAACAATAACCCACTAATTCTGACAAACTCCAAGAAGAGTTGCTATCAGTCAGGATTTGGCCCAGAAGTTGATTGAGAGCATGCCCAGTCGAGTTGCAGGGGTCCTGAAAAAGAATGGCCAACACTGCAAATACTAACTCTTTGCATAATGTCATGTAATTGTCCATAAAAGCCTTTGAAACGTATGAAGTGCTTGTAATTATATTTCAGTACATCAGTGAAACAACTGTTCAACTGTTTGTTTTTTGTTTGTTTGAAAGCAGAGGGTCTGTTCTTTCATTTGATATATTTGTATGTTTATATATTTATAGAAGATTATTTTTCCTGCAAGGAAATTTGGGAAACTTTTGTGAAATTAACAAAACTGCTGGCGGCCAACTTTTCTAAAAAAGGCTGGCGGTGAATGAGTTAATCATAATAATATTTTTTTTATATTTTAATTATTAAAATAAGTATAATTATTATTAAATGATTAAAATAATTATCATTGGTTGTTAATATTAGCAGATAGTTTCCTTTTGATGTTTATAGTTGTTCTTAAAACCATAGTTACTACTCTTCCTATAAACCGTTTTTAAACATTTTTATAAAGGGCTGTCCATTTAGAACAAAATGTGCATGCATGTTTGTGTAGAAATAATTGAACACACCCCCAGATGAAGATCTAAAAAGCTGCATTAAAAACACAATATTTCTGTTTATTTTAGAAATATCTAATGTTAAACAAGTTCTAATGTTCAGTCCCGTCTAAACGCAGTGTTTCGCTAGAAGCACTTTCTTTACAATCTGTATTGTTTTTGGCATGATGTCTGTTATTATGTGTTGTTCTTCATACGGTGATAACATCAACGTATCGCGAGAGCGAGTCGAGATATTACACAGGTGTGTTCGACTTCATGCGGCGCTGCGCAGACCGATCGGTGGCTGACTTGAAGCAGTGCATTCCGGTTAGTATTTTTATCCGACTTCAGCAGGCGCTGCAGGCACGTGACAGTGTCATATGGTTTTAAAGTACCGCGAGAGCGTTTCGAGAGTAGCCGGCTAGCTCAGCCGGTGCAGCTTCTCCAGAGCACCTGCACGGAGTTGTGATGACGACACAGCTTTACGTGATTGATCGCCTCACTGATGACAACGATCACGTGCGTTTCAAGGGTGTTTTCACATATACACTGTTTAGGTGGGCCCAAATGACGTGTCGCTCCGAGTACGGTGCGTTTGGGTCAGTGTGAACACAACAGCCGCACTCGGGTGCGCACTAAACGGCCGCTCCGAGACCGCTCTAAACAGGTGGTCTCGGAGCGGCTGTTGCCGAACTCTGGGGCGACCCACCTGTGGTGTGAACACTGCTGGACCTCGGGCCGAACCAAATACAGGAAGTTCTCCACATGTTTGAGCCACTGGGCTTTCGTTGTGACGTGAGCCGGGTGTTATATTGTGGGTTAACAACAAACAAGCCAATCCTGGTCCGTTGCATAGAGATTCGCTGTCTCCCTTACGTTTGAGCTGATGATTTTATAAATGCATAGCTGTCCTCCACACACAAATAGTGACATTACGGGCTTTTAGCAAACGGCTCCGTGAGAAAGGCTTTAATAGAACAGCTACGCAATTTCGCGTTAAAGCAAAGAAACTTCGCAAACACGTGCATCGTTTATCTCCACATCTTGATAACTGCGCTCTCTCTGTCAAGCTGGTTGTCGTGGAAACGTGGGGGTGGTCATGAGACGGTAAGAGCTGTCAGAGACCAATGACAGCGCTGACCGTTGTCACATGGTGTACGGTGCGGCATTTCGAGTAAAGTAAAAAATATAAATATATGTGAACACGGACCGCACTAACTGAAAAATTATACAATGTATTTTGGTGCGCTCCGAGGCCGCACCAAGGTGCGCACCAACATATGTGAAAACAACCCAAGTTTAATCCAACGTTTAGTTCCACTAATAAACATTATAAATTCATGTTTTAAAACAGGAAAAAACACTTTAATATGCTTAAATATGTTGTATTGTGTTGTATTGTGAAAATAGCAAACTATTGGTATTTTAATAATATAGGCTTGTTTCCCGTTATTTTCGGGTATACAGTATAAGCAGCAATTAAAATATTCGATATAAAATGATTCTGGTTGCAACTTTTTATTAAAAGGTTTGTTTTTATCAAATTCAGCATCTAATTCACTTCATTTGCGATTAAAAACAAGGAAACACGGCGCACACGTCACTACGGCAAGCAGCAGGTGTCCGGCTTGAAGGCTCCGTCTTCAGTTCCTCCCTGGACTGCAAGCGGCAAACCTGGCCCATCGGTCTGCGATTGCGCAGCGCCGGATGATCTCGAACACACCTCACGTCCTCGTTCAGACAGCCAGCGACGTTCGCTGTGTGTCACTTGTCTCTTTCAATGAGGCGTTTCTAAATCTGCTTGTCATAAACAAATGAGTACCATCCACGCCAGTAACTGACGAGAGAAGGGTGACGTGAACTCCACTGCTTTGTTCTCATTGGTAGTCGCTCCCGAAAGTCGCTCGACATTTGCATAAAGTTAAACTTTTCTTAACTTTCTCGCGTCGCTGGACACGCCCATACGGTCGCCAACGGTCACTGTCGCTCGTGTCGCCGGAAGTCGCCAGGTTTCCATTTAAATGAATGAGATCGTGTCGCTCTGCTACTAGGTGTGTTCGACTTCATGTGGCGCTGCGCAGACCGATCGGCGGCTGACTTGAAGCAGTGCATTCCGGTTAGTATTTTTGTCCGACTTCAGCTGGCGCTGCAGGCACGTGACTGTGTCATATGGTTTTTAAGTACCGCGAGAGCGTTTCGAGAGTAGCCGGCTAGCTCAGCCGGTGCAACTTCTCCAGAGCGGCTGCCCGGAGTTGTGATGACGTAACAGTTTTACGTGATTGGTCGCCTCATTGATGACAACGATCACGTGCGTTTCAAGTTTAATCCAACCTTTAGTTCCACTTATAAACATTATAAATTCATGTTTTAAAACAGGAAAAAACACTTTAATATGCCTAAATATGTTATAGGCTATTGTGTCGTGTAATAAAATAAAAATGAAAATAACAAACTCTATTGGTATTTTAATAATATAGGCTTGTTTCCCGTTATTTTCGGGTATACAGTATAAGCAGCAATTAAAATATTCGATATAAAATGTTTCTGGTTGCAACTTTTTATTAAAAGGTTTGTTTTTATGAAATTCAGCTTTTAATTAATTTCATTTGCGATTAAAAACAAGGAAACACGGCGCACACGTCACTACGGCAAGCAGCAGGTGTCCGGCTTGACGGCTCCGCCTTCAGTTCCTCCCTCGACTGCAAGCGGCAAACCTCGCCGATCGGTCTGCGCAGACACCTATTGCTTGTCGTTGGCTGTCTGAACGAGGGGTAATTTCGAATCGCTCTCGCGGTACATTGACGTCATCAACCTGTCAGCGCCGCATGTGGTCGAACACACCTATTATTTGCGGGTGCGCGCCTCCGTCCTCGTGAGTAAAAAACGCATAGCGATCCAAGAACATACAAGTAATCCAATGAATGTTCAAATCTAATAATCCTCACAGAGCGTTCGAGTAATCCACCAAGAGCTCAGTTTTGACTTTATGTTGCCGTGACTGCCAATCAGTCACTCACAGAGGTTGTGGGCGAATGCTGTTTGACTCGTGTACCAGTAACAATGTCCATATCTTCATGTTCTCATTCTATATTTTGTTTATTCATATATAGTTTAAATATTAAAAAGAGTTTACAAAGGTCACAAATTCTTACAGATGTTACATATGGCTTTCCAATGCCATTCTAATCACGGTCAAAACTGGTATGCTCATTACCCGCACCTGTACAGCATTACTTCTTTACTTATTTTATACATTTCCCAAACTCAATAGTCCACCTAGTGTACAAAATAAGAATAACACCATAAATGGCTCTTACATGAAGATTTTCGTTACAGAACGAGATAAATCCGTTTTTTTTAATTGTTCAGAAATCTAATT
The DNA here is from genome assembly GCF_030506205.2 of Paramisgurnus dabryanus. NCBI lineage: Eukaryota > Metazoa > Chordata > Actinopteri > Cypriniformes > Cobitidae > Paramisgurnus > Paramisgurnus dabryanus. Next base: position 4,286,748 of record NC_133344.1, read on the forward strand.
TTTGGTTCTAAATTCCAATTAATATCAATGCAACTGCATTTGGTTTTTTTTATTTAAACCTTCATAACTTTAAAAATACAGCTAAGTAGCACCATAAAACAAAATAATAACATGATAACATAATAATAATTTTTTTTTTTACAAAAATGTTAAAAAATGTATTTTTCTCGGTTTTTATATGTATGTATGTATATATGTATGTACGCACACACACACACACACACGCACGCACAAACACACACACACACACACACAGTGATGGGAGAAATTAAAGGGGCCATGGCATGAAAATGAGACTTTTTCCATGTTTAAGTGCTATAATTGGGTCCCCAGTGCTTCTATCAACCTAGCAAATGTGAAAAAGATCAACCCATTAAGTTAGTTTTGGTAAACCATTCTCTACAAGCACATTCAAAAA